>NW_004567105.1:67198032-67215032 GCF_000260355.1 Condylura cristata | reverse complement strand
TTTAAAAAAAAGAAAAAGATAAACGAGACAGCAGCAGGTCTTATAAGAAAGATGGATTTCAAGACAGTAGAGTTTCAGTAACTCATGGCTGGACACCCAGCGGCCGCTGTGTAAAAATAAAGGCAAGTTCCCAAGTCACATCATACTTGAAAATATATCCTAGGTAAATTAAGTATTTAAAATAGAAATTAAACTGGGCTTGGGTTCCCCAGGGGATTCTAAACCTGACCCCAAACTCAGAAGCTATGAAGGAAAATATTTCACCAACTTGACTACATAAAAGTGTAAAACTAATGGATGGCTAAAGACACTGTGAAAATAGGTAGAGAGTAAGTGCAAACTAAGTGAAAATTTTTTCCAATGAAAGGTTAATAATCATAGCATTTAAAGAGAAGGAAAATCACCTTAAAAGAAAAACAAGCTAGAAACAGGATATTCAGTAACAAAAGGCCATTAAACATATAAAAAGATGTTTCATTCTTCCAGTAATAAAAACTTGTGAATTAGAGCATGTATCTATTTATTTTTTGACTAGCAAAGAGCAAAGCGTGCTTTGTAGGAAAAGGTAATGTTCAACTTCTTGAACGTACTAGCATTAATTCAGATATCTTAAGTGGTTAGGTTGCTTTACCGATCACCGTTTGAGATATGCATGCCCTTTGACCCATCAACTCTACTTCAGGAATTAGTACATACAAAAATGTTCACCAGGACATTGCAGTGTTGAAACATTGACAACCAACTTTGTGTGACACGAGATGCCAGAGCAAGAGTTCAATCAGTGATTATACCCATGGTGGAAAATGTAGGCATCATTAAAGAGATCAGGGGTAGATTGTTTTAACTGATGGGAAAATATGTGTCTACATTAATAGCATATTCATGTTTAGAAAGAAGTTTGAAAAGCTATATCCCAAGTTGTCAATAGTGTTATCTTTTTTTTTTTTTTGAGATTTCTTTATTTATGCATACAGAACTGGGGTACAAGCCAGAGGTGCAGGGGCAGTGAGAGGCTTCACCAGAGACAGAGCAGGGGGAAGAACAGGCAGACAGAAGAAGTACACTGCTGAGGGGAGCAGCGGGCAGGTCAGGAGAGGTCTGCTGAGCCATGTGGGTCACCTCCGGGGCCAGGAATTGAACTTGCATCGAAGCAGCTGCTCTAGCTTGCAGTGCTGCGCCACCAGGGAGGGCCAATAGTGTTATCTTTAAGAGAGATTGAAGCTGGGGGACAAGCTGGGGCGGGAAGACCCCCTGCCTGAGACCCCTTCCTTCCCCCCTCTCATCTCTGCTCCCTGCCTCTGCTTCCGAGCTCTCTGCTCATCTTCATTCTGTCCCGTTCCCAGGGATCATCTGGTGCCAGATCCTAGATGGCCTCCTGGAGGAGGCCGAGCACCAGCTGGAGTTCCTGAAGGAGGTGCAGCAGTCCCTGGGCAAGTCTGAGGTCAGAGCTCTTGGGGGGCTTACCCCGAGATTCTGGGGGTTACCCCAGGATTCTGTCCTTCCTGCACTGCCCTCCCCCTGCCTCAACTTGCTGGTAGAGCTCAGCCAAGGTGGCTGGGACTTCCTCTCGCTCTCCTGCCGGCTGCCACCGCATAGGTGCTCAGACCTGCGCCTGCCTCCTCCAGGTGCTGGTTTTCCTCCAAGCCCTTTTGGCCTCCAGGAAGCGCAAGGGGGAGCAAGAGGCCACAGGGCTCCTGAAGGAGGCTGTGGAGCTGCACTTCTCCAACATGCAGGGTCTCCCCCTGAGTTCGGAGTACTTTGAGAAGCTGGACCCCCTCTTCCTGGTCTGCATTGCGAGGGAGTACTTGTTCTTCTGCCCTAAGCAGGTTAGAGGGAGGGGTGTCTTCAGGGTGGGGGTCTGGGGTGCCAGACACCAGGCTGCTCTGAGCCTCGGGTGGTTGGGGAGCCCAGGGCTCTCAAGCTGGCACAGGCAGCCACCACTCACATGGGAATCTCTCCAGGGGAAGTGGGGTACGAGGCCCTGCATCTAGAACAAGCTGCCCGGTGATGCCGCTGCTGCTGTGCTGTCCAGGGAGCTCACCTGGAGAAGCAGGCAGGGGCCCATGCACCTGTCCCTATCCCCCGAAGAACCGGGCTTCCTTCTTTCCAGAAGTCTTCGAAGAAGTGTGTTTGCTTTTACTTGTTCGTCCTGCTTTCCCAGCCAGTCAGGATTCTTTATGGGCAGGGACCGTATCCTACAACCTGATATCCCCCAGTGCCGTGTAATGAGTCACCCCACAACTATTTATTGAACGCTCTTCCATGTGCCAGACACCAGCCGGATGCTGGGGACATAAGAGTGAACGAACCCCTTTCTCCAGCCTCCACTCTGGGACTCAATGGTGCAGTGGGTAATCAATATTCCACTCTGGGACTCAATGGTGCAGTGGGTAATCAATATGTGCCCAACAAAGGAAAAGGCCTTCTCTGAGAGTGTCTTCTGGGAGCCCTGGGAGCCTGTCAGAATAGTGCAGATTCCCAGCCAGACCCTTGTCCTTACAGCCCCGGCTTCCAGGACAGATCACGTCCCCTCTTCTTAAACAAGTCACCGTCATCTTGAATCCTGTGATCAAGGCAGCACCAGCTCTGATCGACCCCCTCTATGTGATGGCTCAGGTCAAGTACCTCTCAGGTGAGCCCCGGGGTCCTCACAGCTCTGGGGTGTATGTGTGTGTGTGTATAGGTTGGGGTGGCAGTCAGTGTCCACAGGCTCCCTGCTTAGGATACGTCACATAGACATATTATCTCTCACCAGGGCTGCCTGCCCCCAGAAACCTGACCTTCCTCACCAGCAGGGGTCCCCCCACCCAAAAGCCTTCTGCTGATTTCCTGCTTGACCTACGCTGGTGATGTCATGATGTGTCTGAATGTCTTTTCCCTCCCAGCAGACCCTGCTGTGGTGCTGGGATACAGTAGGGTTCAAAATAGGCCAGTCTTCCCTCATGGAGTTTGCTTCTGCTAAGGGGAAATAGGCCATAGCAATCACTAAGACACTGGACTGTTTGTCAGGAGACAGTAATGTGATAGAGAAAACTAGTTAGACGGGGAGGGGTGGGGGATGTGTGGGGGGAGGGCGGTTAGGGAAGTTGGGTGGGGTTAGGATTATGTTTTTCACAAGATTGTCAGGAAAGAATCATGGAGAAGCAAAAGCCTGCAACTTTAGACTTCTGGAGCCTCAAGGCCAGAGCAAACCTTTCTGGCTTCTCTTGGGTCGAGGTCCCAAAGGGAAAGAAGGGGAGAACCCTCCAAGGATATGCTGTTGTCTTCGATGATGTTCTCTCTCCTATGATTTCTCCCCTGCCCCCATGACTGAAAGCCAGACCTGTCTCCCATCTCTGGTGTCCTGGGGGCTTCCGAGAGCTTGCGTCTATGCTCTGGTTCTGCGTCCAGGGCTGCACTCTGCTCAGAGTTCCCCCATCTTCCTCCTCAAACCTCCCAGCATTCACCTGGGTGCCAGGGTTACCCACAGCTTCGAGGTCTCTCTCCTGGGTACAAGGTGAGGACAGAAGCGCTCACACGAGGGTGCTGGCAGCTGCCAGCAGTTTTAGGGCCAAAGTCAGGTCTCCAGCTGCTTGGGTTTCCATGGTGACATCTTCACATTCTGCAGCTTACCGGGAAGGAGCAGGGAGTTTGGGACCAGAAACAGGTAATCCACCTGGTTAATGACCTCAGACAGGAGCTGTTGAGGAACCTGCCTGCAGAGGGAGGAAAGTTCTCCTACCAACTCATGGCGCCTCACCCCGGGCTGCTGCTGTACCCACCTCAGGGCCCACGTGGCTGCAGGGAAGCCTCCCAGCCTGTCCAGGGCATTCCGAGCTCAGCTGTGGAAGCCAGGGCCCTGCATTTCAGTGCTAGCTCTGTCCCTTCCAAGAAACTTGTGTCACTGGAGCTTCCAGTCCCACACCTGAAGGGCAAGGATAACAATGCCAACTGTGCAGGGCTGTGCAAATAGAAAGCAGCCACTCTAAAGTGCTTTGCACACACTGAGCTCAGAGCAGGTGCATTCTAAGTTGTGGCATGACACTCATTGTTATTACTGGGGTTTGTTACACCAGGGCTGGAGCTTCCTGGCTTTTGCCTGGATTAAGGCAACAGCTGTGTAGTTCTCTCTTTTTAGGAAGAGACGGTGGAGTGAAACAGAACGGAATTGGGTAAAATGACCAGTTGGAATCCTTCTAGGAAACAGAATGTGTAAGACTCATCCTGCCTGTTCTGGGTCCCAGGAGTCCCCAGAAATCCCTGGATGCACAAGTTTGTTTATTGCTTTCAGGAGAGTTAGAGAATGCCCAGAGTACCCTTCGGCGCTGCCTGGAGCTGGACCCCACCTTCGTGGATGCTCACCTCCTCATGTCACAGATCTACCTGGCTCAAGGCAACTTTGCTATGTGCTCACACTCCTTAGAGCTGGGCGTCAGCCACAACTTTCAGGTACGGGTCCTCTGTACCATCGTCTGTTCAGCCACCTGATGCCCAGCCACCTGTCACCCCCACTTGCTTTGGAGAGTAGCCCCAGGAGTGGCCTGAGACCCTCAGACCTCCTGCTCCCCAGTGACATGGCTCCGGCGGCTGTCTCACCCAGAGGCTGTGCGCAGCCGTGGTGGTGAACTGGAGCCCTCACTCTGCCACATACCCCTCTAGGTTCGAGACCACCCCCTCTACCACTTCATCAAGGCCAGGGCCCTCAACAAGTCAGGGGACTATCCAGAGGCCATAAAGACACTGAAAATGATCGTGAAATTACCAACTCTGAAGACAGAAGGCAAGAAGTTCCGTGGGCCCTCTGTGCAGCCAAGCGAGAGGGTCTCCATCTTACTAGAACTGGCAGATGCCCTCCGGATGAACGGAGAACTGGTAAGAACCGGGGGTGGGGGTGGGGTGCAGAGGGCTCAAATCAAGTGCAGGCCCGGGGCCAGGCTCGTTGACTGAGGCTAATGTCTGCCTGTGGTTCATTGTGATTCTTTGAGGAGAATGTCTGCCTCCTACTTACAAGGCTTTAGTAGCTCCTCTTGTCCTTGAGATAAGGTCCAAGCCCTCCTGCGTCCTCCCTCCACAGTCTATCCCCTGCAGTGAAATCCCTGCTAGTGTCCACATGAAGATCTCGGGGATGCAGAACGCACGGGCCCATCAGGCCACCGCCAGTACTTTTCTAGACTAAGCCCTGCTCAGCTCCCGCAGATACCTGCCACCGTCCTCTTCATCAACAGTCCCCTTGGAGTTTTGCGTTGTACAAGCTGCTCCACCGTAGGCACCCTGGGGCTCCCAGGTGTGGCTGAGCCAGGCAGAAAATACTGGGCGGTACATCCCCAGCTGGTGCATGGGATCAAGGGGTCCCGCAGAGACTAGGCAAGGCCTGGGGGACGCTGGACTCCGCTTGCTCTCCTGGCCTCACTGGCTTCACCCGCCCACATGCTCCCCAGAAAGGCGTGGTCCGTGCAGTGCCAGGACCAGCCCTGTGAGCACCAGCCTGGGGCACGCAGCCTTCTCCTGAGACAGTCCTGGTGTGGACAGGCACCAGCCCATGAGAGCTCATTTTAAAGAGAAAAACTGCCTTCTCGGCAAAGATGAGAATGTAGAAGTAGTTCTCAGGCCTAAATCTGCCAAAAGGAACTGACAATTTAAAAGTAGAGAAGGAATTACACCTGTAACACAACGAAGGAAGCTGCCTCTAAGAATACTTGATTCCATGAGTCATCGATTCACCTCATACTTACTCCTGTATGCCGGTCACTACTATGGGGGCTTTCAGAAGTTACTATTTTGGGAAGAGAGAGAAAGCAGGGTGCAGTTGCTGGGGGGACCTGAGGTTCCTGCATTTCTTTAAAGTTTTCTGAACTGGGGATGTGGTCAAGTCACAGGAAAAACAGGGACATTCCTAGAAGAACCCAGTTCCAGCCCACAGAAAGGCAGGCTGCTGAGCAAGAACTCCTGATGAAATGCCTCCTTGGTTTTCTCTGTCCCAGACTCCTATGTAAGAGAGGAGGACCCGAGGAGAGGAAGGGGGAAATAACCTGAAAATCAGCCACTATCTCTGCTGAGACAACACAGCTGTGAGCTGTGAGGTGTGGCCTTCACTGTGAGCCAAGGGGTGCCATCCTGACCCTAGCTTCTCATAAAGGTTACCCCCAAATGGAAGACACACAGAAAGCTGAGGGGAGAGGTGCCTTGCAGGGCAACTAGGCTCGGGCACGGCTAGGTGGGGCTGTCCCTAATGAGAGGGTGAGGGTGACCAGAGGGGTCCAACATGAAATTATAGGTTATAGGTGGGGGTTGGGGGGTGTATCGAGAGTTGAGAGAAAGGAAGACAGAGAGTAAGAGGATAGGACAGAGAAGAGGACATATAATAAAGACAAGTGAAGACTTTGGGAGAAAAAGTATTATTAAAAAATAGAATTTTTTTTTTGTAAAAACTCTCCTGCGCTCAATGAAAATAAAAAGAACATGAGATTTTACAAAATAAGCTTGAGGTAGAGCACAAAAGATCAACAAGGAGGTCCTAGTTAGACAGGAATGATGAAAGGTCAGCTGGCAGCATTAAGAAAGTAGTTCTAGAAGACATAGGAGATCATTGTAAAAATAACAACCCTGTGAGACACAGAAGAAATAGCCTAAAATTTACTGAAACTCTCAGGCTGAAAGAAAAGGCTGAGAAGACAGAAAAGTGACTGAAATGATTTGAGAGGGTTAAAGGGTATGAAAGATAGATAACAGGTATCCAGCAAAGGCATAATCAGTGTTCCAGAAGATGAGAGCGGAAGTGGAACAGAGAAAACATGGAAGATATAGAAAAAAGCTTCCTTTAGGGAATATACAAACCAGCAACTCAGAATGGTACTCTGTGTTGGAAGCATAGAAATAAATTATGAAAACCAAGAAATAGCTTAATAGTAATGGACCTCAAGAATTAATAATATAAATGGAAGTTCCTGCCTGCATTAGGTAGAGAGACTGTTACTCACTACGAGGGAAAAAACAACTCGACCTCAGACTTTTGCTCAACAATATTAAATTCAATAGAAGACAACAGAACAATATTTATAAAATGTTGAGGGGGGAAAGATGGCTCCCAAGCTAGCTTCCAAGTATAACAGCAATAAAGGACACCCTATAAAATGGAATAACTTAGGAGTTAGGATGTTAAATTTTTCTCAAAGAATCTACTTGCAGATCTAATACAGAAAACCAAAATGTGAACCGAAACCAAGTTTTTATGAGTGGGAAAAATATCTGAATTACAACAGTACAAAATTAAATCCAATTAAGCATAAGGCTAATCTAAATGAATCTAATTACATTGAAATAACTATAATAATTTTGACTCTAAGCCAGTATAATTGCTGAGTTCTTGAAATCAAAGTTATTAAAGGCAAAATACTAATTATGAAAAAAGTCAAGGAGAGAGACAAGAAGGGAAGGTGCTAATATTTTGTACAGAATTATGAAATAAAGGTTTACACAGACTATTTCTTGGTAGAAAATTTAGTAGAGTTAAAAAAAGACAATTTCCACTGAATTAGTTAAGATTTCGGGGAGGAAAGGCAAGGCCACGTCTCAAAAGAAGAAATGAAACAAACCACAGCAACATATAAAACTGAAAGCAAAATATGTAGACAAGAGTCTAAGAACACAGGCTTGTGGTAATAAAACTGTAAATGAAGCAAATGTACTTACTAGATAAAAAAAGACATTCATAGTGGTTTAAACAAAGAAACTGTTGCTGTCTACATGGCAAAAACAAACAAAACAAAACAAAACAAAATTGCAAAGATCAAGGAAGAAATGCCTGTAAGTTGAATGCAAGGCCCCAAACACCAAAGTGGGCCAAGAGAACAACTCTGCTAAATAACCAGCAGTGCAAATATATAATGTGGATACTCAAATAGATCTCCATGGCCCAATACCATAACATTCAAATACACTGTCCGAAAGAAAGAAAGTACAGGGAGTTGCAGCCGTATGTCTCCCATCAGAAGGAATTTCTGCAGACTTTGAGGTGCTAAGGAATAGGCAGGTTCTTCCTGTTGAGCATTTCTCTAGCCCCAGCTAGCAGAACACCCCCTGCCCTCCAGGAACAGTGGCCAATGCTACTGAAAGGCTCCCCCTCCTGCCACCAAAGCCACTCTGCAGGAGATCCCCTTGGCTTCCATGTTGCCAGGCTGCTCTACTCTCCATGTTTCATTTCTCCCCCTGGAGCAGGAGTGGGAAGGGGGATTGCTTTAAGTTCCTAGAAGAGGTTTCGTGTGTTGGGAAGCCACCTGAGGGGGGTGGCAGCAAATGGAGGTTCTGTTGGGTCCCCATGTCATAGCACGAGGCCACCAAGGTCATGCAGGATGCCATCAATGAGTTCAGCGGCACACCAGAGGAGATCCGCATCACCATCGCCAACGTGGACTTGGCCCTGAGCAAGGGGAACGTGGACATGGCTCTGAGCATGCTCAGGAACATCACGCCTAAGCAGCCCTGTTACACAGAAGCCAAGGAGAAGATGGCCAGCATCTACCTGCAGACCCGCAAAGACACCCGCCTCTACATTGGATGCTACCGGTAAGGCGCAGGTCCGCGCTCACCTGTCTTCAGTGGTGTTTTAGGGAATGTCCTCCAGATTGTATTTCTTCCACCTGTGTCTCCAGAACACATCCTTGGAGCTTCCCGAGGGTTCATATTTGAGCTGGGGAGGTCAACGCAGCTCATCGCTGTAGCTGATGATACTGAGCTGAATCTGCCCCCGCCCTGCTGGCCTGCCCTTATATTGGCTCACATTCTGTTGGGAACACACCTTTGCCCCCGCCTCTGACTCTGTTGTCCTTGAGGAAATGTCCAGCAGCTTAGATGTGACCCCTGTGAGGAGAGAGAGGATGGAGACTGGGAATTTCAACTCTTAGCTACTGTTTCTATACGATTGACTTTGGGGCCAAACTCCCTCTAGGTAACTGAGGGAAAAGGGGTATATCAGGCTGACGCTGGAGGAGGCAATTGCAGTGTAATAAGAAACCAATCAATAGACAGTGGCGTGACAAAATCACACTGGAGTTTTAGAAAAAGCAGTGTAGCTACCTCATGAGTCTTCAGGGTTGGGAGTGGAGCCAAGGGATGGGTGAAGGCCCTGGCATCATCTAGATGACACTGGAAAGCATGAACATAGCACAGTGCTTTATGCACAGAAGGCTTTCAGTAAACATTGGATAGTGAATGAATGAATGAGTATTACAATTCATGGGAAAGAAGAAGAGATGCATTCAGGAATATGACAAACACAGGCCTGAGATAGGCTTCTGGCTACCTTTGCAGGGAGCTCTGTGAACATCTGCCTGGCCCCCACAGCAGCCTGCTGTTGGGTGATGCTTTTATGTACATTCAGGAGGTAAGTGAGGGTCTGGCTCATGACCTTGCCAAATGGCCCCCCAGTCTCACGTCTCCAATGGGGGAGACGTGACACCTGACACTTTCCCACCAGCCTGAGAAGGCCCTGGAGGTCTATGACGAAGCCTACAGAAAGAATCCACATGACGCCGCCCTGGTCAGCAGGATTGGGCAAGCTTATGTGAAGACCCATCAGTACACCAAGGTCAGGAGTGTTGGGTGGGAAGGGCCAGCAAGGGCCAGCACAGCAGGGCGGTGGCTGAGTTTCCACCCACTGAGTGGGGTGCCAAGACAGAACTTGGCACTTCCCCATCACCCCTCACACTTGCCCAGGTTAAGCTCTAAGCCATCTGGGAAGGCCTTTTCATCTTAGGCTTCTGTGTTCCAGAGGGGCACACAGGTGTGGTGTCCATGGAGGGGAGCCTGGTGTGAGGTCAGTGTAGAACTAGACTTGATGCCAATATTTCCTATTTGCACTCAGGCAATTAATTATTATGAGGCTGCCCAGAAGATTAGCGGGCAGGACTTTCTGTGCTGTGACTTGGCTGAACTGCTCTTGAAGTTAAAGAAATTCAATAAAGCAGAGAAAGTTTTGAAGCAGGCACTGGAACATGACTCTGGTAAGGCAGCATTTTGACTCACTGCCCCCCACACACACACACCAGTATTTGAAGCAGGCTTACAGACCCCCTAAGACAGCCCCCACCATCAGCCCCAGCTTCCCTGAAGCCAGAGAACGCTCATTTTAGTTTTCACTTGCAGTCAAAGACATCCCATCCATGATGAATGACGTCAAGTGCTTACTTTTGCTGGCAAAGGTTTATAACAACCATAAAAAAGAAGATGTGATGGAAACTTTGAACAAGGTAATTGACAAGTAGACATGAGCTGAAAAAGACAGGACTGTAGGTCTAGAAGCCTCCAAACGCAGGTTGCACCTCTGACCTGACTCCATGGACTCCCCCATCCTTGCTCAGTCACTGATGGTGCTACCCAAGTGCTCTAAGCCAGGCGGGGCTGGAGGAAGGGGGGAGTAGGACCAGTCACCAGGACAAAGGCCCTCGTGGTACTGGCAATGCAGTTCCCAGATATCGAATGCTCAGTGCTGGGTTCTTCCCCAGGCTTTCCCTTTCTTTCTTAATTCTAAGTACAGTAACATTCCTCTTTTTAACAGATAAGGCGCAAAGAAGTAAAGAAATGTTCCCAATATACTGCTAGTAAGTGGCAGAGCTGAGATTTAAACCAGGTCCGGCCCCTTCCCACCTCTGCTCTTTCCCCATGGGCTAGGCCTGCTGGGGGCGGTCCTTGTTCTTCCTGCCACACCTTGCACACTTTGATAACTAAGGGCCTGGCACTTGTTCCTGGGTCCCTCTATGGTTCCAGCAGAGTGCACTCTGATGGCTGAAGGTGATTTACCCATTTCCGACTGGATTACCGCTCCTCTGAGAGCCGAGAGGTGATTCTTGCCTGCTTCTAGCAGCTTAAACGCGGCATCATGTCTGCTTGCCTCGATGCTCTCTGGTTACTCACTTGATCATTTGATGCTCTGGATCTTTGTGGGGGCTGCCACAACTTCCCAGCAGGACATTATTGAGACCAAACGCAGCCAAAGCAAATGAGGCACTGAGTGTACAGGTGTGATGGAAACAGGTAACCAAGTCAGAGACAACAGAGTGTTTTGTTTGAGTGCCAGCTCTGCCTCTGTGCTCGCCAGAGGCAGTGCCGATTTGCTCCTGAGTCCTCAGCCAGTGGCCTTGCCTTTCTAGAGTGACCCAGATTTGTTCAAGGGCACTTGAGATGCCGTTTCTGACAGCACTGGCTCTGCATGAGCGCCTGGGGACCTTCTGTGGATTGGCCTGACATGGGGCGTCAGTCTGACACTGAGCTTCCTGGTCTCCCAAGGCTATGGACCTGCAGTCGCGGATACTGAAGCGGGTTCCCCTGGAGCAACCAGAAATGATCCCCTCCCAGAAGCAACTGGCAGCCTCCATCTGTGTCCAGTTTGGGGAGCGCTACCTGGCAGAGAAGGAGTTTGCAAACGCAGGGCGGTCGTACAAGGACGCGCTCTCCTACTCACCCACTGACAACAAGGTGGGGTCCTCACATTGAGACCTTCCTCTGCTCCTGCTCCTGGGCACAGGGCCTTGCTTGCTCCCTGGTCAGGGCCAGAGGTGCATTCATTCCTTGGGCCTCCCTAGGAGTGCAGGTGTAAGGGGAGGGGAGCCCTGCTGTGGGGCACCTCTAGTTGACTCTGGGACCAGCATGACTACAGATTTGGGGCACTTTGATCAGACACGTGTGGAAGATACAGTGGGAAAGGCATTGCTGAAAATCACGTTAGTCACCACTTTCAGTACCCCCCCTTAGGGGTGGGGAGACAGTGAAGTGTGGCTGCTGGGTGCTCTTTGGGCACAAAGCCTGGCTCAGCTTCCAAGGAGGTTTTTAGAGTCGTGTGGGCCTGTGGCTCCAGAGAGGGAACAGCGCTGGCGTTCGCACTCAGGGTAGATAAAGCCCCGAGACAGCCAGTCACGTATCTAATATGCTATCAATGAACACATTTCCAGTGTGTAGCAGGGTCTGTGCTAGGCCCTGCAGACACCGTGGGGCAAGACGTAGTCCCTGCCCATAGCGGGGCTCAGACAAGGGCGTAGAGACAAATACTCCCACAGTTCTAACACCAGGCCATACATGCCTGCGTGTGGGTGAGGGCACTAAAGACAGCTCAGAAGAGAGATATTACCTACCCCAGTCTGGGGCCTAGAGACCTTCTCAGGGAACTGAAGATTAGGGCTGAGCTGAAGGCTCATCCTTCAAAGTCAGGGCACTGTAACTAGTGATATGACCTGAGTGCTGGGTGGGAGAAGTGGCGGTTGGAGTGGGGGTGCTGAAGATTTCAGACAGATTTTGAAACCAGGGCTGATCAAAGTGAGTAGGAGAGAATGAGCCACCCAGCATGCTGGGTCGGAGCCCAGCACTATCCCGTGGTGTCTGTTGCTTACATTACCTACTGTATCCGCTCTTGTTCCAGATAGTGCTGGAGTTGGCTCGGCTCTCTCTGCTTCAGGGGCACCTGGACTTGTGCGAGGAGCACTGTGCCATCCTCCTGCAGACCGACAAGAACCATGAGACGGCCTGTGTGGTAGGAACACCAGAATCTCTTCCCTGCACTCCCAGGGCCCCGTGGTCACACGCGGGAGGACCTGTCCCTGAGCGGTGGGGCGCAGAAGAGACAGAGCTGGGCCTGCCACCCTTCAGGCCGTGTGCTGGCAGCCTCAACCCCTTGGGTCAGCCTAAGCAGAGGTGTGAGGTTGGCTCTCTCCAGGGGAAACCACACCCACATCAGTGAAGATGAGGCGGGGATGGGTTCTCAAGGCTGTGGGAAGTGTGTGGGAAAAGCCCTCCCTGCTTCTACATCTCTTCACCACCAAGACCACCTCCTGGGCCCCGATTGTACCTCCAGTGCCTGGAGCTGGCAGTTCTTCCATGTGGGTGGGGAGGCTGGCTCTGCTGGTGACTACTCTGACCTTCCCACTTCCAGCCTTGCCCCAGGCCTCCCCCTTCCCACGCCCCCACTTACCCGTGTTCCTCCTGTGGCAGCTTCTCCCAGTACCCAGAGCGGCTGCTTTGGAAATCCTTATCACCTCCCCCCAAGTACCCTCTCAGCAACCCCACATCCAGGCAGACTGCTGTCAGGAATTTCAGACCATTGTGTTTTGCTAGATGATGGCCGATCTGCTGTTTCGAAAACAGAAATATGAAGCTGCCATCAATATCTACCGTCAAGTCCTGGAGAAAGCTCCAGGTAACAGCTGGCGCCGAGACGGTCTCCAGCACTTTCCTCCAGTAAGGGCTGCTGTCTCTGAGAAGGGTGGGCCCTCTCCCCTCCTTCCTGACTGGGCAGAGGAAGCCCCTTCCTCTCTGATTGTTCCCAGAGAGGCAGGAAACTGATAAAGACCTGATGGAAGGCGCTGGCCCCCTCTAGGTCCAGGGGGCCAGTTCCTCGTCTCCTGTAGCACAGGGCTTGGCACTGGACCTAGGGCAGCCTGTCTATCCCCAAGTCACAGCTCAACATAGCCTTCTTCTGGGGTTACCGCTACCGAGAGTAGCTCGAAATCTTCCCTGAGATGTAGCTTTGTTCCTACGCACCTGACACCTGTTCTTACTGGTGAGAGGGCTAGAAAGGAGGCACAGGCTGAGGCCCCAGGGGATTACAGCTGTCCAGATTACAGCTGGCCAGGTCCTGCCCAGGCCTGAACCACGGTCTCCCACTGACCAACTGTGTAAGCTTGGTCAGATCACTTGACTTCTTTGTATCTCCATTTTCTCATCTATTGATATAAAATGGGAATGATCAGTATTCACCTTGATTATGTAGTTTGCAGGTAAAGCGCTTAGGCCAGGTGCAATGTTAGTGTAATAGGGTAGCTGCTACTGTTATTACTTTCAAACACTGCTATTTTTCTCCAATGCTGGAGACCAGTGGAGATACTGCAGCTGCTGGGATATCCGTGCTCAGCCCAGGTGGGCAGTGCCTCGTGGGCTGCCCTGCAGGGCCAGCACCCTACCTGATACAGATGGGATTGTCAGCGCTCAGAGGTTGCTGCTCTTTTTTTTTTAAATCACTCTTTTTTTTTTTTCTTAAAGATTTATTTGTGCATACAAAGCTGGGGTACAGACCAGAGGTGCAGGGGGTGAGAGGACTCACCAGAGACAGAGTGGGGAGCAGAACAGCCAGCTGACGAAGTACACTGCTGAGGGGAGCAGTGGGCGGGTCAGGAGAGGTCTGCCATGCCATGCGGTCACCTCCGGGGCAGGCGGAGATTGAACTCATGCGGAAGCGGCTTTAGCTTCTTAGTGCTGTGCTGTAACCCACTGCGCCACCAGGGAGGGCCACTGCTTTTTTTTTTTTTTTTTAAAGACAATTTTTCAGTATTGGATAAACTGATCGACCTGCTGCGAAGAAGCGGCAGACTTGAAGATGCCCCATCCTTCTTCGAACTGGCCAAGACGATGTCCAGCCGTGTGCCTTGGGAGCCAGGATTCAACTACTGCAGAGGCATCTACTGCTGGTGAGTTCGACAGGGAGTGTCAGGGCAGCTGTGGGCTGGAGCCTCTGCCCAGTAGGCTGCTGGGCTTCTTTCTGCTCGGGCTAGCAGAAGTATGGAAAGAAACTCTGCTTCCATGAGAAAGTCCTTGAGACCAGCAATTCAGTCCCTGCTCTGTGCCGACGCGTGGGATGGCCCCTGTACATCCCTACATGCTCCCGGCCTCAGTTTTCCTATCTGATTCTTGATGTTTCTCTTCTCCGCACAGGCATATAGGACAGCCCAACGAAGCCCTGAAGTTTCTGAACAAAGCACGCAAGGACAGCACTTGGGGCCAGAGGGCCACTTACTACATGGTGCAAATCTGTCTGAACCCGGACAACGAGATTGTGGGCGGAGAGGCTTTCACGAACCTGGTGGCTGAGAGCAAGTAAGGGCCCTGGGGCAGGCCAGTGAGACCCCACGGTAGGAGGGAGTATCTACAGCCTCTAGGTGAGGTCCCTAGGCTGGGGGGGACCTACCGTTCCGAACCCCACACCCACAGCTCCCCGGACAGGAAGGAGATGGAGCAGCATGGCGTGCGCACTGCCGAGAAGCTGCTTCGAGAGTGCTATCCGCACTCCGCTGGGGGCCAGACCCAGCAGCGGCTGCTGCAGAGCCTCTGCCTTCTGGCCACCAGGGAGAAGGCTAACGTGGAAGCCGCACTGGGCACCTTCATCGAGATGGCACAAGCTGAGGTGTGCGGTGGGAGCGGGAGCTGGGGGCCTGGGAGGCCGCAGTGTTCTGACACCGGCCTCCCGCTGGGTGCACAGAGGGACAGCGTTCCTGCTCTGCTGGCCATGGCCCAGGCCTACATGCTGCTGAAGCAGGTCCCCAAGGCACGCACACAGCTGAAGCGTCTGGCCAAGGCCCCGTGGGTGCTGACTGAGGCTGAGGACCTGGAGAAGAGTTGGCTCCTGCTGGCAGACATCTACTGCCAGGGTGGCAAGTTCGACCTCTCTTCTGAGCTGTTGCGGCGCTGTGTGCAATACAACAAGGCAAGAAGATGCTCAGCCATTGGGACTGCTGGGGCGAGGGAGAATGGGGGTTCTATGGGTGGAGGTGGGCCAAGAGGGGCTCCTGCATGGGGCAGAGGAGATGGGTAAGGACCCTGAGGAGAAGAGGCAGGACGAGAGGGAAGACCTGGGTGAGTGAGTGCTTCCTGCTTTTGGGGGGTAGGTATGGGGAGCACAGAGACTCCTCCGCAAGGCAAGAGGAGGTACGCTGGGTCTGGCAGCTGGGAATTGGGGATCTGGGAGTGGCGGAGACAGTTGGGAAGGGCTCATGGTTTCAAGGGGCATGCAGGGGGTGGCCCAGGTGGGAGGGGCATTTGCATGGCAGAGCAGGAGGGCTGGAGGTCGGCAGGGCAGGTGGAGTCATGCCAATGGTGGGCTAACTAACCAAAAGAAGACTCAGTCTGCCCCTCATAGAGGTGAGGGGTGAAAAGAACCTGTGGAGCCCCTGAGTGGTTTGGATTAAGGCAGCTCACCATAGTCCCCGGCCCTGCTACACCCCTCCCTGGTGCTGGGACATGGCTTCCCCTCTGCAGAGGCTCTGACCAGCTTCCCCTGCAGTCCTGTTGCAAGGCCTATGAGTACATGGGCTTCATCATGGAGAAGGAGCAGTCTTACAAGGACGCAGCCGCCAACTACGAACTAGCCTGGAAATACAGTCATCACGCCAACCCCGCTATTGGTAAGGCAGCAGGCAAGGAGCCTGTGGGTGCAGGTGGTCACTCGACGGGGGGGCTCAGCACCCTGGCTGCTAACTTAAGACCTGTGCTCTGGCTGTTGGAGAACCAGAAGGGTTCTCGGGTCATCAGAGTGCTACCATCTGTGTTCTCCCTGCCCCTGGACAGGCTTCAGACTGGCTTTCAACTACTTGAAGGACAAGAGATTGGTGGAGGCCATCGAAGTCTGCCACAATGTAAGCCACAGACACCAGCAGGGAGGGGCTTGTTGCAGGGAGCCCAACCTCATGCTGCACGTCCTTTCTTTCTTTGTCCCAGGTCCTCAGGGAACACCCCAACTACCCCAAGATCAGAGAAGAAATTTTGGAAAAGGCCCAAGGGTCTCTGAAGCCCTAGCTGTGGTCAGTGGGCACCAGGGTGGGTGAGTGCCAGCAAGCGACAGAATTTCCATGGAGGGGGCAGGAAGTGGGATAGTGAAGCGGTTCAACAAATGACATTTTCTTCCGTTTCTGTATTGTGTGTGGTTTATTTGAAACACCCCTCACTGGTCTAAAGGGCATCCCAAAGCTTTATTTATGTGTTTAAGGCCAAGAAGCAATTTTGTTCTAGTGAGGAAAGACACTAACCTTAGCTTAGCTTCAGCTGGGCTTATGAATACCTTTTTTTTTTTTTTTAAAGATTTATTTATTTGTGCATACAGAACTGGGGTACAGGCCAGAGGCTCAGGGGCGGTGAGAGGCTTCACCAGAGACAGAGTGGGGAGCAGAACAGCCAGCTGACGAAGTACACTGCTGAGGGGAGCAGTGGGCGGGTCAGGAGAGGTCTGCCATGCCATGCGGTCACCTCCGGGGCAGGCGGAGATTGAACTC
>NW_004567105.1:67184474-67197932 GCF_000260355.1 Condylura cristata | reverse complement strand
GGAGGGCCATGAATACCTTTTAATGGGCCCTGCTTTTCTCTCAGGCTGTGAGGGAGAACAGCTCTGTTAGCCCGCAAAAGCCTCGCTCTCCTATCTGGTCCCCAGAACTCTGGAGCTAAAAAAGCAGTTGTTCCTCCCTATCATGCAACCTACTGTGTCCTCCCTGGCGGTGGGCCCAGACAGGAGACGGGCTGCTGAAGGCCCCAGAGCTGTAGTGCATGGGAGGCCGTCACCCTGCAGGCCACGAGGCCGCTGCTGCACCCTGCCCATACATTCTTTCTCCTCCTCCCTGGGACTTTAGCTGGCCTTGGCAGGTCTGGACCTACTTGGGACTAACTGCCGGTTGCCTGGAAATGCATCCCAAGAACAAATGGTTCGCACTTCACCTTTTGTAAGACACTGACCAATTAATTCATTCTCCAGAAAGCCCTTTAACCCCTCAGGGGACAGAGCAGTGATCCCAGTTTAGATGCATGTTATTTGTGCCGGCCAAGAGGGGTCACCTTTGCTGTTCTCTCTCTACCCCTCTCCGTGTTTTTCAGGATGGCAGAAATGGGCTAGTGTAACCTCTGGGGAAGGAACTCCCACCTGGGAGTCAGGGGCCTAGAATCTCCCTGTGACCTTCCCAAGACCCTTCCCCTCTCTGAGTCCCCATCCCCAAGCAGATAATCCAACTAGATCTGTGTGTTCCCAAACCACAGTACAAATCCCTGTCAGTGATACACAGCAAATGCTTTGATGTTTAATAACTGTGTTTAAATCATTTCTGTATATTTTGTATTCCATAGGAAAAAGAGCACAGCAAAGTCATAAATTTGTGGAAGTTGCTTGACCCAAGTTTTAACTTGTAAGCATAGGGCTATCAAGTAAAACACTCAGGGGGGTGGAGGGGAGAGAAGTAAAGTAAAACACTTAGATGAGTAGAACGTACATATGGCATAGTTTTCAGAAGTGACTAGGACTTGGGTGAGTAAGTGGGTAAGGGTCCCTTGGAGGAGCAGCCCAAGTCGGCCTTTATGGCTTCAGCCTTGTTTTTGTAGAGCTTTGTTTTTATAGCATCCTGCTGGTGACCTGTGGAGGTGGCCTTCAAGTATGAGTCAGTGGTCTGGAACCTTCCCTAGGCTCTGCTTTACAATCCGGTTTCTTGGGGTGGGTTGTATTGAAAGACAAGTAGTTTGGATGGTGGATGATGCTGTAATGATTGTAGATTAATCACATTTTTATTACTGTAAAACTTAACTTGGTCATCACTTATCTTTAAAAAAAAAAAAAGGCCAACAAGTGACCCTGTGGCCCTAGAGGGGGCCAAACTATCCATGGGGGAGGAGCCTGCAGGTTAATGGAGCTGCTGGGGGCCTATGGGGGCCCAAGACCAGGGAGCCCAAGTAATTCAAGTCACCTCACCAGATAGAAGAGCTGCATGGAACCCCGCACTCTGCAGCTCTGCTCTAACCAGTAACCTTGACATCTGGGCAGCAAGAGGACAGACACCCTGTTTGTTTCTTTTTTGCTACTTGTGCAAATCATTTTTATTCCCAAGGGGGAGCCTTCCTCCTCAGACCCCCAGACAGGGGCTCCCCAGGGCAGGGCGTGGCCTGGTGCTCTGGCCTGCCAGGACAGGTCAGACAGGTCTGGCTGGTGCTGATGGATGAGGCTCTGCCGCTTCCGTGCTCGGTCCAAAGGTGCCCAGCCCCGCACCAGGCCTCCACCTGCCACATCCAGCTGCCCCCACCTAGGGGGTTGACTAGCTCAGGCCTCAGCTCAGTGAGTGGGGGAGTGTGTTTGCCCTCACCAGTCCCTAGCAGCCGGCCCTGTCTCAAAAAACTACCAACTGATGCTCGCCATCTCCACCCAGCTGGCCGCTGAAAGATGAAGTGTTTTCCTCCAAAATAAAAACTGCTCCATCTGCACCGCTGTCTTCTAATCTCCCAGTTAACTGGCCCACCTGGAAGGTGAGCCAGTGTGTGGTGACCCCCACACAGCTTGTGTTTCAATACCCTGCAGGGCCTGTCTCCCCTCCCCTATTGTCTTCTGAGGGGTATAACCATGCTCCCAGTCCCACAAACACAGACCACACTATTAAAAATATAGCCTCTTTATTGGTACCTGTAAGCTCAGGTACAAGGTGTTCCCACAAGCACACAGGCTGGGAAGGCCTCCTGGGATATGAGGCAAGCCCAGAGCCTGGGCTTCTTGGCACAGACACAGAGAAAAAAAATGAATAAATTATAGTTCTTCTAGCACTCAGGAACAATATAGAAATTATGATACAAAATTCAGCTTCTGCAAATGAAGGGCTTAAAAGCCATAGGAATTACCCCTCGCTCCACGCCAAAGGGCCTTAAGATCTGGGCAGGTGGCCCGGGCTGGAGTGCAGTGCCCAGAAAGCCCTGAGATAGTATCAGGGGCATGCTACGGACCCTGAGCAAGCCCCTTGCCCTCTCTGGGCCTCCTGTTTCCCCCTCCTACACTGATGGACATAAAATAAAGGTTTTGACCTTTTGGGGATGGGGCAGAGGACAGGAAGTAGAGGGGCTGCTTGGGGCAGAAGACAATTTTGGTCACAGAGGGACAGCCCAGCCCCTCTCCCCTGCCCAGCCACCTAGATTTGGGCAGCAGACACAGTGGGCCTTGGGGCTGAATCCACACCTGCTTCACACCGAAGTCCTGGCAAGGCAGAGCTGCAGGACTAGAAGGCCAATGTGACGGGAGGGTCATGCACCGCCCTGACCCCAGCACTGCCCACCAGCTGGAGGGGAGAAACCTAAGCTGCTTCGTCTCCAATAAATTATGGAAATAAATTAGTTTTCACAGTCCAGAGGATTCAGCCACCCATGGGTCTATGGCTCAGGGTGGCAGGAAAAGCCATAAAAAGTGACTGATTTCACCCCGGCTCACCATCTTGGGCCAGGAACATCACACAAGACTGACTGAATGAAAGAAGTCTGCAAATCTCCAGAGGAGCCACCTTCCCCCATTACTGGCAGGTGCCAGCCATGGAAGTAGAAAAGACTGCGGGCATGGGGTTAGGAGGAGGCATGTAAAGGGGAAGCCCCTTCCCCACCCTCTCTTTAGCACAGAATGTTACAAAAATAAATAAAATCATTCCAAAGTGTTGCATGAAAACCCGGAGTGCCCACACCGGTGAGCCAGCCAACGGGAGCTATTACATATAGACCTCAGGGAGCCCCCAAATGACAACAAAGCAGCAACAGGGCTCCTGGGGCCAGGAAAAGGCACCCCAGTCCTCACACAGGTACAGCTTCTACCAGAGATGCTGGGGCAGTGTCCTCAAACAACTGGCTGTCCACAAAGGGAGTCAGAACCTCAGCAGTGGCCGGCTCAGATAGGCCTACAACAGATTCCAGGAAGCAAGTACTGGTGTCCCCAGGTGGAGAGAAGGCAGGCAAGGGAAAGTGGAGTGCCTCAAAATTGTCCAGACCGTCAGACACCTTCCGGGAGGTGTAGTGAGGCCCCAGACTGTAGTCTGGCAGGGCCTGGAACAGCTCAAAGGAGTCACAGGAAGACAAGCTGAGGTCCACTGAACTGCTCTGGCCAGCATCCGTGCTCAGTGGCACTGAGATGCCAGGGAGGTTGCCTTCTAACCCTTCAAAGCCACTATTTAGGAAGCAGCTGGCATCCAGGTTGGCATTTTCATCCAGGACGCCTGATGTGAGGCTATAGCTGGAATAGCTGTGGTTCCAGCTAGCCAGGCCATTAGGGTCGCCAGTACCAAAGATGTCAGCTGGGTGGAAACAGCTGAGGATGTCGAGGCTCCCCAAGCCCCTCTCCTCCTCCTCCTCCTCCTCCTCCCCGCCCAGGTCAGAGTCACTGAAACTCAGGATCCGTGCCAGACTGTCGTCATCCATGCTGGGCTGGAAGCCAGGGTCGGGCAGGACTGGGTGTGCAGGACTGTCTGGGGCCTCACTAGTGCCTGATGCTGTGGAAGAGTCGGTCATGTCGCTGCTACTGCTGTTGTCTCCCAGCTCACTGCTCACAGATGGCTTGGCCAATGAGAAAGGAGGGGCCGTGACCTGAGCCCCAGGGCTGGGCGGCCCATCCTGGATGGGGGCCTCCAGCTCCCCACAGCTCTCTGCCCCCTGTTCCCGCTGCAGGCGGGTGAGCGTGTGGAAGAGATGGGTCTGAACGCGTGTCTGATTAAACTCCACACGGCCCTTGGGGTTCTCACAGCCCTCCCTGCAGCACCCACAGGGGAATGCTGTGTGATCCATCTGCAAAGAAAGAAGAGGCATGAGTAAGGATCGTGCAGAGCCCAGAGAAGGCTTAGGGTTCAGGTTTCCCTTCCTAGCTGGGTGCAGCACAGTACCTGGCACTTGATGCCTGCCAGGCTGCAGCTGCAGGTCTCAGGGTCGCAGACTCGGTCACAGCGACAGCCACAATCTTCCCGGGACTGGCGCAGAGCCTGCAGTTCCCGCTTCTCCTCTCGGTCGATCCTCCGCACACCCGCAGCCCGCAGAAGGGCCCGCCTCTGCCGTGCGGGGTAGGGCTGTAGGAAGGTCATCTCCTCCAACCGACCGCGGTTCACAGCCATAGCCAAGTCTTCCTCCACAGAGGCATCATCAATCGCATCCACTGTAAGTGGCTGCCTGGCCTCTGTCTCTGGTACGCTGGTCTCTGCGAGCTACATACACAGGAGAGAGAATGGATGTGAGCGGCACCTTCACAGCCACCAGTCCCTTGATAAACATGCTTCCTCTAGGCTGGGGGCATTGTGAAACAGCCAGGAACATGGTCCTTGGGGCTCTTTCCTTTTAACTATTTATGCATACAAAAACTGGGGTACAGGCCAGAGTTGCAGGGAGTGAGATGATTCACCAGGAACAGAGTGGGGAGCAGAACAGGAAGAATGACAAAGTACACTGCTGAGGGGAGCAGCGGGTGAGACTGGAGAGGTCTGCCGTGCCATGTGAGTCAACCTCCCTGGCTGGGGATTGAACTGATGCTGCAGTGGCTGTGAGAGCTTCGAAGTACTGCACTTTTAACCCCCTGCACCACTAGGGAGGCCCCCTCAGGGCATTTTGAAGGAGATTTCCTATCCCTGTCATTCCCCAGTTCTTACACAAACTCTGTCCAGCAGGCAGACAGCTACAAGGACCCTAATATCACATCAACTCCATGTTTCTCCTCCCCAGTGAAGTCAGATTCTGGAACTGTGGCCCTAGGACTATAGCAAACATGAGCTCTTTCATGGCCCACTCAGCAGATGACCCAGGCAACAGACCGTGATTAAGCCATCACTGGCCCATGGTTCTCTTTCCCCAAAATCATAACAGCAGCTGCCTTACTGCCCTCAAGGCTAGGAACTTCAGAAGCTTCCTGAACTTGTGGACCATGGAGAGGGTCTCCTACCTTCCACTGAAGCATCTCCAGCTTCTCCTCCTTCAAGCGTAGACGGAGCTTCTCCTGCCGTGCCTGCAACTGCTCCTCTGTAAACTCGTCCAAGGAGAAGTGGCGGCAGGCACTGTGGCGAGAGGCCATCCCCAGAGTGCAGCCACCACGGCTGGGCACGCTGGTAAAGCCTTGGCACCGAGGAAAGTAGAAGACGGTGATGCCATCAAAAGCTACTCGGCCTGGGCGCTTCCGGGGAGCCCGTTTCAGGATGGATGGTGCTGGAAGGCAGACGGGAAGGCATTAATTAGTTCTCTGTGAGGTACAGAAAAACCTACAGGAAGATGATGCTGAACTGTGTCTCTTCACAGTTCCCTGCTCTTCCACCCTGAAGAAAAAAATGAACTGGGTCAGCTGCCATTGGAGCTGGTGAAATTGAATACCACACCTATGTTAGCATTGGCTTGTTATTTATTTACCAGTACAAATGATCACTTGCAAGATTAAATATCTCACCTTTTATTAGCCATTTACAGTTCCTTTGTACATTTTTTAAAAATTGATTTGTAGGTATTCTTTACATTAAGAGAGACAATCATCTCACCTATCTATGGAAATATTGAAGCCTTTTTTGATTCATGGCATTTTATGAACTAATTTCTAAGGTTTATGTAATCAAAATAAATTGATCTTTTCCTTTATAGTTTTTGCATTTTGCAACAGGCTTAGAAGGGCTTTCCCTTTAAAGCCCATTGATTGTGTATTGATTAACTAGCTAGTTAAGAGTATATTTGAAATATATTAGTATATTATTGCTTTTTAGTAGGTTGAATACAAGAATCAACTGCAATATAGTCAAATGTTAATTTTACACATTTCAACTTAGTATATTAATTTAGTACCCAGCTACCCACAGAAATTCCCTTCTAAAAGGCTTTCTGTTTATATTCTTGAGTTCACTGGATAGTCAGCCATCTCTAAGTAATGGTAACTTGTGCCTGTCCCAATTCACATACTTAATTTTCATTCTCTTTGCTAACTCGATTGGCTAGCACTTCCTGTACAACGTTAACTAGTAGTGGTGACATACAGCATCTTCACCTTGTTCATGACAGTGGACTACTTCCAGTGTTTCCTCATTGATCACAATGCCAGCTATTTCTGTTGAGACAATTTTTTTTTATTATTCAAGGTAGAGTTCACTTATTCCTCTCTTACCAAGCATCTGATCTTAGAAGAGCATTGTATTTTATCAAATATTCTTCCAGCACCTGCAGTGGCTCTTATTTTTCTTCTGATATAGTCATTTGGTAAATTGTAAAACTGAACTTTATAATATTAAACCATCCCTGCAGTTGCAGAATAAACCCATGCTAGATTAGTCATAAACTAAACATAATGTACATTAAATATTTTGGATGTATAATGCACAGATAGGCATGCAATACATAAACTGGGAGAATCATTATCTGTGGTTATTAAAACATCACAGGGGGAGGGAGATTTTGTAAAAAATGTCTAAGAAGGCTCTTTGGGGATAAGGAGCCATAATAGGAGCTCAGAAGCCCTGCTCTAGGGCTACCTTTGTCAGTCTGGAAGCAGAATTACCAAGTTTGAAAGAAAAATGGGGGGGAGAGGCGGGACTTTTCCACTATGTTCAGACACAGCCAAACAGCATCTGGACAGGAGAGGCAGCAGCCTGACAAGCCTCAGCGAACAAGTGTGGGCCCCGAGGCTCTAGGAGTTCAACTGGCAAGGTGCAAGCTGGAGGAGCAAACTAGACAGAAGGGAGTGAGTGGGCCAGGAGGAAGGCGCTCCACTCTGGGGAGCCCTATCCTGAACACATGACTTCTAAGAGAGGAGTCCCAGGGCCGATGGTACGTCCAGTCCTGTCAACACGAGTGCCTCAGGGCAGGGGCTACATTATTTTGGAAAGTGGACAAGGGGAAGCCAAGTAGGGAACTAAAGCTGTAGAGATATGGGCTCCAGGGGTCCCCTTGTCAGTGGCCTCCCAATTTCATCTTCAGGAAGGAAGGAATGGGGGTTAGAGGCTCATATCCCCAGGGGGAGGAATACTCACGGGTGAAGGTCTGGGGACCACAGAACTCCCGGTGAGGCAGGGGTGGCTGATCCCAGGGACCCTCCTCATCGAAGTCCCAGTCTGGGGAGACTGAAGAACTTGGGGAGCAGGAGTTAGAGTGGTGGCCAGAGGAAGACAAGGAGGAGGATGAGGAGAGCGAGGAAGAGTCATCATCCAGCTGGTCAAACTTCCTCTTCAGCATTCCAGTCATGGTGCTGTAGGGGGACTCTGGGGTCTACGCAGATAGCCTGGAACGGGAAGGAGAAAGCTCTAAGTGGCCAGCCTGAGGCCAGGAGGTGGGCTCTCCGTCTGGTCATCTCTCCCAGTCTCCCTCCTCCCCAGCCCGGTGGAGCACCCTGTGCAGGAGGGCTCAAGCAAGGAGGCTTCTTGTATAGGACACAGCTAGGAGGACAAGTCCCTCATCCCAGTGCTTGCGGACTCCCACAACGCCTTCCTGGACACTGCCAGGCACCGTCCCCCCTACCTCCTACAACCCATCCCCACACACGCAGCAGCCCAACAGATGGACTGACAGACCTCCCTGGCCTATCATTCCCCGACAGGAATCCTGGGGGCTGACTCACTGGCGGGGTGATTCACACGGCTCGCATCTGTGTGCCTTTGTGTGTGAGGCCGTCTGCACAGGCTCTGCTTCCTCGTCGTCGCCCTCCTTCCCCCACACCCACAGACAGGCCACCCTACACACACCGTGTGGGCCCTCGCCATGGGCCAGGCTGACCAGGCACTCTGGGGAACAGGCTCTGACACTGGCCCCCTTCCCAGACACAGGACTTTCCTGAGCCCCTCCTCTCCCAGTGGAGTTGCTCAAAACTTTCCCTCAGAAACCCCCGCCTGCAGAAGTCCCCTGCCTGCAGGCCTGACTATGGGACAGGAGCCAGGAGACCTAGCTCTGCATCTCTTTAACATCCCCTGTTTAATCTTAAAAACCCACCTACATCTTGCTTTTACTCCAATATTTTACCCTGTTTGTCTGACTTAACTTCCTATATAAATTGTTTTTCCCCTTTTAAAAAGTAAATCAATAAAATCTTTTAGTGAAAGTGACTGACCAAGAAGATATCCTACTCTCTCTCTGCTGTAAGTTGGAGCACCCCAGGACACCTGGCTGTCCCTCCCCCTTGAGGGTCTCAGTGCTCTGCAACAGTGAGACCAGAGACTTCTCTCAGCCTGGAGGGCCTCTTCTAAGGGAAAGGGACTTTGGGAATCCTTCCCCTAAATGCCTCCGTGGTAACAGCCCTTTCCACTGCTTGGGAATCCCCAAGGACTCAGACCTAAGGGCTGAGCTCAGCTACCTTGTCTCTGCTGTACGTCCTGTGGCAGTCCGGCTGGGCCCCAGAAGGTCACCAGGAAGAAGGGGAAACGATGAAGAGGCCCCAGTGCTGGGAACCCCTCCCCCACTGCCATCACAGGAAATGAGAGAGAACAGGAAAAAACCAACCAGAAGGCTGTCAATCTCCTCTACTCAAGGTGTCCTTTCGAGAAGACACCTCATCTCCCTGCGACCCCTCTTTTCACCAAGCCGCCCTGGAAATACCTTGGCCCTGGAGCATGACACGTCAACCTGCTAACTCCATGAAAGTCATCCAAAACCAGCCTCTCCTCCCAAGCAGCCCCAAGAGAAGCTACTTGTCAGCTCCCTTGTCAGTCCTCCACCGGCCGGGGAAGAGGAGGCACAGGTGTTTCCGGGGGCTTCTCAGCGGGTGGTTTCTCTGGCTTGGCACTGCCCCCCCTTCCCAGGGTCAAACCACAAGTAAAAACAACCCGGTTCCCAGCTGACCTGCAGGATCTCCCTGGAGATGAGAGCGCTCAAGACCCAGAGCCAGGCAGACACACACAATCCTGCAGAGCAGACACTCAGACACACAGGCACAAACCACACCCACCCATCTTGTCTCCATCAAGTCCAGCTGGGAGACCCCCATCCTTTCCTGAATTCGAGATGTGCCTACAGGGAGCTGAATGCCTCCCTAATTACACATCCAAGCCTTTGGTTTTGAGACCACCCCAAAACCAAATTGGAGTTCTGCCTGGCTGTCCCTTAGAAACAAAATTCTGCAGGCCCCAAATGGAACCTCTGTCTCTGCCCCCCACCCCCACCCGTGCCATCTGTTCCTCTTCCTGTGTTCCCTATCTTAGTAACAGCACTGCCACCCACCCAGTTATTCAAGCCAGAAACCTGCAGTCATCCTCAACTTCTTCCTCCCCCTCTCCATCCACTCAGTCACCCAGCCCTGGAGTACACACTGACTTGCTTATCCACAGAGGCCAGGGACAGATTCAGTGGTGCACAAAGGCCCCCACTGCATCATGTTAAGAGCATCCACTTTAGAACAAGACTGTTGAAACCAAACCTTGCTTCGATACTAATTGGCTGGTGACCCTGGGTAAGTTCCTTAACCTCTCTGTAGCTCCAATTCTTAGTCTTAAAAGCTTGCGGGGTGGGTAGGTATACAGTAATCAGTGCATGCCAAGTTCTTAGGACGTGTTAAGTGCTTTGTGAATGAGCTCCTGGAGGCACACGACACAGATCAATCTGACAGCATGCTGAATGGAAGAAGCCAGACCCAACACTACACGTGAATGAAATTAAGACAAGGCAAGTCCAGTGAAGACACAAGTCAGAATAGGGTTGGGGAGCAGGCACTGGGGACAGTCATGAGGAATCTTGGGGGAGGAAGGGGTGAAATGTGCTCTTGATTTGCATGATGGTTATGGGTGTCTAAAAGTACAAAACACATCTACTCAACAGCTGCACATATACAATTCATACACTTGCTGTATTTTATGTATGTGTCCTTCAATTTTATTATCCTTATGTCTCTGTCCCCACTTCTACTACCCACATCCCCTCTCTCTGCTCCCCACAGCCATTCTTTAGGCAGAATGACCTTATTAAATAAACCAAGTATCTACCTGTTACCCCCATTCTAACACTCACTCTGCAGCTCCCCTTAGGGGAGCCTACCTTTATGGTCAAGTCCAGAATTCCACTAGAAGCAGGCCTGGCTGTTGCCTCCCCTCCAAACTCATCATCTAAGACTCCTCAGACCCCTCTGAACCTGCAACACCTGCTGAATGTGCAATTCACCTGATGGCCATGACCTGTTCACCTCCAACTTGGACAAGCTGGAACCCAGTCTCACCTCCCTTTTAGAAGTCCTCAGGGCCTGCCTGAACAACCTCTACTCCTCACTCACTGACCGGGCTCTCATCAGCATTAGGATTCCATCACAGTTCTGGATCCTACAATCCTCCAATTTGTACCAGCCTGGGTGCTCATCTCTCAAGAATGAGGCTGGCCTCTCCCTGTCAGTTAAAAGGGGATGGGGAGGAGAGGGAAAGACCCATGCCCATCCTCCTCTCTGCCAGGAGGTCTGAGTTAGAATGGTATCCAGAATGTGAGAGGCTGCCCATGTGGGCATCTCAGGAGGCTCCCTGTTTCCCAAGAACCAACTAATGTGTCAAGAAGCAAGTTCAAGGCTTACATGATTCCCTCCCTGATTTTCTTTTGGGGTGAGAGGAAGAATAAAAGTCCCTGGATCTCATACTCCACTATCCCACCTGGGAATCAAGAGGCTGAATGAGAAAAAGGCAGATGAGACAAAAAGACTTAGAGACAAGGAGAGGCCAAGTCAGAAAAGGGAATGAAAGATAGTGAAGGAGTCCAAGAAAAGTGTCAGACAGTGAGTCAGAGGGTGGGGGAGGGGCCCTCAGTAGCTACCCAGGAATCAAGATCCTGGCCATGGCACTGTTCCCAGGGTGAGCACAGCCCCCTCCTAGGGTCCTGGAGGAAGGAAAAGCAATTCCCAGGAGCTGGCTCAGACAGAAATACCACACCCCCAAGGAGCCTGGAGACAGGCCCTGAATCAAAGAGAACCACATTTCTTCCGGGATTTGCCTGGGCCCTGAGAATCAGGCTGTCCTCCTGCCACCACACACAGGAGCTGACAGTCCAGGACAAGAGGATCCCGGCTCCACTCTACTCGCCACAACTATCTGCACACTCAGACCACTGTATGTGAATCCAGCAAAGGTCACTTCACCCTGAACACACCAGGCAAACAAAGGCTTTGGGGTGGGGGTGGGGAGGCAAACGAAGGGGGAGGTTCTCTGACAAGTTCACCAACTCCTCTGCAAACCTCAGCAATCCCAATGCCCTAACCCCTGGGCAGAGCTGGTATTGGGGTGGGGGTACCTGCAGGGGCCTCCAACCTCCTCCAGGAATTTGAAGAATGTGTCCTTTAACCTAAGAGCCCCAGGCCCTGCTTGGCCAAACCGAGGTCAGCTCCCCCCAACACCTGGGGTCACATGAACCCAGGCTCTCAGGAGCTACTACTTCCTGGAAAGGGGTGGACACCTCTGAGCCCCGCTAGTGGGATGGGCTGGAAAAATGGCCCCGCCAGCCTAGAGAGGGCAGACAGGAAGCCTTGGCTCACACCCCTCCCCCACCCACCCTTCTGAAAGTGATCCTGGGGGAGGGGACAGTTCCTCAGCCCTGGGCCTCCAGGGCCTGGCACTGGGTAGGTGCCAAAAGTTTGCCAGTACATGAAGCAACTGCTCCTGCAGAAGGGAAATTGCACCTGGCAGTGACTGCTCCTTCCTCCTAGGAGGCTTCCTTCACTCTCGTTCCTTCCTTCCTTCATTCATTCAGCAAATATTTACTGAGGTCCCACAGCACATCAAGCACTGTGTCAGGTACTTGGCCACGCAGGGAACCTGACGTGCATGAGTGCTGTCCCCTTGCTGCTGCCTGATCGGCGGGGAGGAGACGAGAGTTAAGAGGGCTGAAGAACACAGAGCTGGAAGAGGGGCAAGAGGGTGCACCGCTGGGGGGGCGAGGGGCAGTCCCTCGGAGGAAGGGGTGGGTGAAGAGTTGGGGAGGAGCACAGCAAGGGTAAGGGACTAGGAGAGAGAGAGCCACCGAAGTGAGAGGGAGGGGCAGGCTGAGGGGGGCAGCAGGAGTGCCCGCCCCTCACCGGGATTTAGCCTGAGGCCACGGGAAGCCGCTGAAGGGTGTTCGCAGGGAGGGACAGTGCCAGATTTGCATTTTTAAAAGATGGCTCAGCACTAGGAGCAGGAGGGGGTGTGACCCGCTGGACCAGGCAGTCGGAGTTCAGGAGAGGACTGACAGGGGCACAGGAGAAAGGCGGATGGACTTGGTGACCTCTGGACGCGGAGGAGGAAGAGGGCGATGATGTCAAGGATCTGGGGGAGAGCCGGAGCCCCGCTCCCCGAGGGCTGTGAGGCATCAGAGTGGAGGTGTAGGGTGGGCCGCGGGGCCGGGGAGGGACCCTCTGTGTCAGGAGTGTGGGCTCTGGCTGCGTGTGATGGTGCCAGGAAACTGGAATGACTAAGAGTGTGACGGCTACTGTGGTGTGGGCATCTCAGTGCTTGCGGTGGAGGGGACCCCGGGGAGGGGAAACTGAGGCCCGGAGGAAGTACGTGCCGGGGAGGGGGGAAGTGCGTGGGAGCGAGCCTACGCGCGCCCGCGGGTGGTCCGGAGCCGGCCGTGACTCACAGCGGCGGCCTCTGCGTGTGAGTGTGACTGACAAACAGGTGAGCGCACGACACAATCCTCCCTCCTCCCTCGCTCCCGGGGTCCGTGACTCACGGAGCCTCGCTCATCCCTCCCTCCCTGACCCCCGCACGCCGGGGGCGCCCGGCACGCGCCGCAGCCCGGGTGCCCGCCTCGGGGGGAGCCGGAGGGGAAGACGGCGCGGGTCACCTGCCCGGCCACGCGAGGAACTTCTGAAAAGTTCTCCGGCAACTGGGTCAAAAGGAAACTCGCCCGCCGAGGCGCGCGCCCCCGTCACCCCGACACCAGCGCGCAGCACCGGCTCCGCGGTCAGGCGCTGCGAGCTCGGGGCGCTGTCACTTCTGGGGGTACCCTCGGCGGGGCGGGGGAGGGGAGCGGAAGACCTGAGACTCTCTCCCCGCCGCCCAAGAGTCCGGCGGCGGCGCGCGCACCGGAGCCAGGCTGGGACGTCCCCGAGCCGGCGCCCGCTCGG
>NW_004567105.1:67147710-67183919 GCF_000260355.1 Condylura cristata | reverse complement strand
GTCGCCGACGCACCGGCCGGCGAGCTTGCTCTCGGGAAAAGTCCGGCCTCGCCTCACGGCCCCAGTTGCCAGATGGGTAGACTGAGGCCGGGAACAGTGCGGGGCGTCGGCAGAGCCGCGGGTGAGAAGGCGGCCGAGCCGAGGCCCCCAGAGCGCGTTTACCCCACCCGGCCCGGGCAGTTTACCATAATCCCTCTGAACATTCTCTCCTCCGCCCCCTCGCCCCTCCTCCGGAGGCGCCAGGAAAGTGAAGTACCACGGAGACGAACCGAGGGGGTGAGGGATGGTGGCAGGGAGAGGTCATCCTGGCGCCCGACCTTCGCCTCTGCCCACGGGCCGGGGCTAGGGGTTCTTGACCCCAGCTGCCCCCTGCCTCCACCCCACCTCACCCCTCCCTTGTAAAGATTATTTTAAAAATCCAAAGACAGGTTTCTTCTCGGTTCGACCGTGGCCACTCCAAACGGCCCACTGCCTTTCCAGTTGCCGGGCCTTTCCAGTTGCCCGCCGAGGCCTTTGTGCCTGGGGCCAGCTCACCCAGGACTACTGGGCATTGGGCAGCCGGTGCAGGCCCCGCAGCGAGTCCCGACGGCCGCAGCCCACCGGTTCTGCTCCTCCTGGAGCCGCAGGTCCCCACCTACTCAGTACACGTCTCGGGAGCTTGTCGACCCTCACCTTTGCTGCAGCCTTCCTCTAGCCTGGGATGCTGCTGAGCCCTCTCACCGCTTACCAGAATTCCATCACCTTTAAAAACTCGGCTAGCACCGCCTCCTCCAGGGAGCCTTCACGGAAGCCTAACCCTCCCCCCTCCCCAGCCCTCCTGCTGCATTCTGGGTTCCTCCCTGACTGTCCTTGTTGAATGCGGTCAGTGACTAGACCAGCCTTAGGATTCCTTTGTACCTTCTTCCTAGTGGGGAGTGGGGATGGGGGGGGGGAGGTGACCTGCCCTACTTGGTTGGCCCAGAGATCTAGGGTGGGGTAGATGGTAAGAGCCCTTCTCTGGCTACTTGAGTGTGTGTAGATGGGGCCAGGTAGGGCGGGGCCAGGTAGGGCCTCATTGTCTCCCCTTATCGTTCCCAGCAAAGAACCTAGAAGACAGCAGGTTAGGGGGAGCTACAGCGCCTGTCCTTACAGCATGCCGTGAATGTGTATGTACCTAGGGGGGCTTACTGCAGGAGGTGTCTGAGTAGAGCCCAGGGCCTCCCTGTACCCTCAGATTGAAGCCTCAACCCCTTGGTACACTTGAAGACCTAATAATCTTATTTTTGCAAATTCACCCCTCTCTCTTGATGTTCCCACCCCCCACTCCCTTTCCTGCTGCTCCAATTAATGTTTTTAATATGTGCACATCTTTTTATTTGTACACTGTGTATGTAACATTGGCATGGCTGCATATTGTTTTAATTTACAGGAGGTGTTGTGTTCTATGTTTCCTTATGCTTTTTCCAGCCTCCCTGGGTGCTCCCACCCCAGGCCCGGAGAACTGCACTCAGGCCTTACTTACTAGCAGGCAGTTCTCCAAATGTGAGGTGCTCATCCTGGTTCAGACTTCCAAAGATGCTGATCTCTAGCCCGCACCTGCCTAGCACCTGCTTAAATTGTGTGGCTTGTCAGTGAGGGGAGAGCAGTCTATTATTGACCAGGAAAAACTTGGTAAATAAATCAAATACTTCATAAATTTGTACAGGGGAACAGGAACTCCAGGAGAGTCCACACTGGAAGCAGAGAAGGAAGGATCATCAGCCTGTGACAGGTACATGGAAGCCACGGGTGTAGTTGAGACAACTGGGGTGGGTTGGGGGGGCGGAATTTAAAGGTTCCCGGAACTGGAGTGTCAGTTGGTAGAGGTGACTCAGCTTTTAGGGCAGAGATAGCAGGTGGCCACCCACCACTACCCCCCTGAAACACTCTGCTGTGCTTCCTATGTGTATGCCTGCCCTGCCCCTTGCTGATATTAATGTTCCCAAGGAATCCCTTTCTTCCATTGCCTTCTGTTTCCTTCTGCTTCTAATCCCCTGGCCACTTTCCCAGGAGAAAGGGGTCTTTATGCGTTGTGACCAAAAGTGGAGTTCCTGTCTGTTTGTCTCTTTCTCTCTCTCTTTCAGTCTTCTAGTTTGTAAAATGGAAGCATTGGATCAGACAACTCTCTAACATCTTCAGCATTCCTTGAGTTCACTTTCAGAAGTCACTGTCAGCTGTTTGGGAACTTGGGGTGGGGGTGGGGATTGAGTACCAGTGTTAATGAAGGTCTCTTGGGCTGCCTAGGTTTGCATCCTACTGGGTAATATGTTGGGGGGTACCAGACAAGATAGAGAAGAGTTGGCAAGGGCTGGAGTGGGAGCTTAGATCAGGGACCTTAATGTATAATGGAATTTGGGGGATAGGAAGAGGAGAGGATAAGGGAAATGTAGAACAAAAAGAATCAAGTAAGTGCTGTATTTTCTCCAGAAAAATAGCATCTCCCTGTCCTAGAATGGGCTCACCAGATGTTCCCCAGATGTTGCTGGTGATGGGAAACATCTCCCTCTGGGATCCCTACTAAGCTCTTCCTGTTCATGGGGAAATGAAGGGTCTGTTCCAAGGCAAGGAGGGTGGGGTCTGGGGCAGCATCCATTTGTGCCTAGGGCACAGAACAGAGGCAGGAATACACCCACACCCCCTCAGGGAGTATTTGAATACTTAGAAGAGGCTAACAAATTTCTCAAAAATTCAGCAGCGTAGACCACCCATTTTATATAAATTAAAAGTTATTGCATATGTATGTTTTTAAAAGTTGTTATATTTTAAATCAGTATTTAAGAGAATTAAAAGTTAGTGATACTTTCCCATCAGAAACACTGAAAGGATTAACTACCTCATGCAGCAAGAGTGAGTCTAACCAGACTTTAATATTGTTGACGGAGGGTGAATTGATACAATCAGCTCAGAAAATAATTTGGTGGTAACCTACTAAGCCTAGACATAGGTAACTCTCTGATCTTGTAATTCTGTTTCTCAAGAAGTACCCAAGAGAAATGAGCTTATGTCCACCAAAGGGCACTTTTTTTAAAAAAAAAAAAGATTATTTATTTATGCATACAGTGCTGGGGTACAGGCCAGAGGTACAAATTCACCAGAGACAGAGTGGGGAGCAGCACAGGCAGATCAGCGAAGTACACTGCTGAGGGGAGCAGCGGGCGGGTCGGGAGAGCTCTGCTGTGCCATGTGGGTCACCTTCTGGGTGGGGATCAAACTCATGCTGAAGTGGCTTTAGCTTCTTAGTGCTGTGCTTTAACCCTCTGCGCCACCAGGGAGGGTCCCAAAGGCACAATCTTTAAAGCACCTTTATTCATAGCAGCCTAAATTTGGACACAGCCCGAATGTCTAATAGATGTCTGAAAAACAAACTGTGGTTTATCTTGCAACGGACTATTACACAGCAATGAAGAAGAACAAACTACTGCCATTTATGTTGACAGGAATAAATCTTAAAAACTTTATAAGATACCATGCACAAAAGAAGCATAGCTATGATTTCATGTATTTGCTTGTAGTTTTAAAACAAAGTTCAGTCGTAGAGAACACTACTTTCTAAAGTATTAACTGGGAAGAGCTACAAAAAAGTCTTCTGGGTACTAGAGGTACTCTAAATCTTGATTTAGACAGTGACTGGAAAGGTATATCTATATGTAAAACCCAGGTTCTGTACTTAAGATCTGTTTATTTTATTCTAAGTTTCACTTTGATAGGAGGAGGGAGAGGATGGCATGACAGTCAACACCATAATTGTGAAAGGGATTTAATTGTTTTCGGTCTTCTACCAGTAAGCCTGACCAATGAGAAAGACCTGGGACTCACAGATTATGTTCCGCTCTATACGTTTCTCCATCTAAATTGGTGTAAGGGGTAAGAATTTGACTCCACCATGATTTTTAGGTGCAAGAAGCTTTATGTTATTTTGCATCTTACTTACACTTAGGTCTTTGAATTTTCTATATAGTGCAAACTCTTGAGTCCAACTTCATTCTTTTGCATGTGAATATCTGGTTTTCTGAAAGCCATTTGTTGAAAAGATGTTATTTTTCAAAGTCAAGATCAAAGCAGCTACATCCTCATGAAAACTTTAACATCAGTCAGCAGGGATACTAGTCTGTGTGCTACCTCCAAGCCTTATCTAAGGAATGGGATGCTTTCCCCTGTCCAGGGTGGCCTGGCTCTCTGATTTTCAGCCCATGTTGCCTGCAGATTCCTCTGAGTAGGAGGGGACTCGCAGAGCTTGGTGGTATGCTATTTCTGAGCCACCCTTGGTTGTGGGGTGGAAACTTTAGTTATGGACATAGGAACTAGAGTCCTGTCTGCTCAAGAGGTGGAAACATTGTTGTCTAGACACCTCCAACATTACTTTCTCCTCTTTCCTGATCTCCTGATCTCCTAAGGGGCATCCTGCTTCTTACCACCTACCACTAAATGGAACTCCCCTCTCCAGGCACCTACCCCTTCCACCCACCCTAGTCCCCTCAACAAATTCTCAGGCCAGTAGCATCAGTATCGCCCAGACCTTGGCAGACCGTGCAGACTCTTGAATTCTCCCCAGACTAGGAACTGAGACCCCAGAGAATACTTGCACTTTACCAAGTCCTCCACTGATCCTAATGCACATTCAAGTTTAAGATCCCCTACATCAAGGCCTTGGAAAGCGAATCCTAGGAAAGGGGGCTGTCTTAAAGCACATTCCTTGAATGTTTTTATCTAAACTGGGACTTTTTGAGAGGATTAAAAATCTGAGCTGTTAAAAAAAAAAATCTGAGCTGTTGAGTTCTGGGTCAAAGGATTTTGACAAATGTTGCCAAATCACTTTTTCCAAAGCTGTGCCAAAATTTTACCCTTAGCCAAGAGTGTCTGAGCATGCCTGTTTCCCAGCACCATCCCTGACAGTGGGTGCTTTCTCTGCCAATCTGATAAGGGAAACAAAAGAAATCTTACTGTTTTAACTGGCATTTCTCTAGCTATGTGTGAAGTTGAGACTTTCCTAAACCATTTGCACTCCAATCTAAACTGATCTTTTACATTCTGATTTTGTATTGGGTTATTTTAAGTCTTTGAGAATAAAGAACACCTGTCACACCTATTCTTACTTTGTTTTTCACCTGGTTTATAGTATGTTTTGCCATACCAGAGTTTTGAATGTTTAGGTAGTCAAATTTTTAAACTATTTACCTTTGGAGATCCTGAGTTTTATATAAACATCCCTCACCAGAATATTATAAATTCATTGATTCTTTTTTCTAGAATCTTAAGTTTTCTTTTTTAGCATATAAATCCTTTATCTATTTGGAATTTACTTTTACTTAAGGAATGTACTAGGGCTCCAGTTTTGTTTTTGTTTTTGTTTTTCTTTTTGCCTAGTAGTAGCTAATTTTCCTATCACCTTTCTCTATTAATTTAAAATGTCACCTAAGCAGAAATTTAATTCTCATGTATACCGGGTTCATTTCTGGTTTTCTGTTCTGGTCCAATGATTTCTCTGTTTCATCTCTGGGTACCAAATTGTTTTACGAAGTATAATTTTAATGTTTTATCACCTGTTGGGTCTATCTCTTACTTTTCTTCTTTGGGCTCCCCTGACTTGTATTTATTTCCCCGTTTCAGTTTCATATATGTTTTTGACAAGTTTTCTATCTGGAAAACAAAATATAAGCCTGAGTATTTGCATTAGAATAATTTTGAGTAAACTCAAAACTGGGGTATAGAGAGCCCCATGAGTGACCTTACTATTATTTTCATATTAGTGTTTCTTCTTTTTTTTCCCCTGAGGATTTTATATTTTTGATAGTCATTGTAACAGCAATTTTTCTGTCATGTGTTCTGTGCTGTTGTTTGTTTTTCAGTGTACAGGTTTTATATATTAATCTTGGAAATTGCCATTATCCTGAATTCTCTCCTTGTCTCTGGTGGTTGTGCATTTTTCTTTCATATCATCTATGCATAATTTTGCTTCCTCTTTCCAATATTTGCATCTCATTTCTCTTCTTTGTCTAATTACATTGGTTTGACCCAATGATTGTAATGATGGTGGTCAGTCTTGCCCTTGCTCTTAACCTTGATGGGCTGTAGTTCCCATTTCACTCTTAAGCATGACACTGGTTTTACATCTTTTTTTTTTTTTTAATTTATTTATTTGTACATACAGAACTGGGGTACAGGCCAGAGGCTCAGGGGTGGTGAGAGGCTTCACCAGAGACAGAGTGGGGAACAGAACAGGCAGATCGACGAAGCACACTGCTGAGGGGAGCAGCGGGCGGGCCAGGAGAGGTCTGCCACACCATGTGGTCACCTCCGGGGCAGGCAGGAATCGAACTCAGACTGAAGTGGCTTTAGATTCTCAGTGCAGGGCTTTAACCCGCTGTGCCACCAGGGAGGGCCGCTTTTTTTTTTTTTTTTTAAAGATTTTATTTATTTATACATACAGAACTGGGGTACAGGGCAGAGGTGCAGAGGCGGCGAGAGAATTCACCAGAGACAGAGTGGGGAGCAGAACAGGCAGATTGCCGAAGTACACTGCTGAGGGAAGCAGCAGGCCGGCCAGAAGAGGTCTGCCGCGCCATGTGGTCACCTCCAGGGCCGGGGATCAAACTCGCACTGAAGCAGATGCAGCCAATTTGCAGGGCTGCGTCCTAACCTGTTGTGCAACCAGGGAGGGCCAGTTTTGTAGCTTTTTAAGAAATATATATCTGTACAAATGAAACTGTGTTAAGTAACTCTCAGTCTGTTCTTGTTCTGTTATCGTTTTCTTTTAAGCAGGAATAGATGCAGGATATTACTCAAATGTCTTTTAAATATTAAGATACTACATAGTTTTCCTTTGAGCTATTAATACGGTCAACTTTAGTAGAGAATCCCTAACATTTTGGGACAAACTTACATCACCAGGATGAACTTACTTGAATATGATGAATGATTCTTTTGAGATATTGTTAATGTGTATTTTATTCTAGATTTTGCATCTTAAGTTCAATCCTATTTATTCAATTCTCCACCTTCCTGATGGGGTCAATTAAAAGAGACTCTCATGTTTCACCCAGTTTCTTCTGGCATTTTCCACATGTTATTATTCTTAACTATCATATCTTGTTTTTGATTTTGAACCTAAGCTATTTGGTGCATAGAGATTTTTGAAAATTAGATTCTAATGTAGTTACTGCTCTCCTGTCAAATTTCCTTCTATTCACTGAACATTTTTATTTTGAATTTAACCTTAGTTGATGGCAACATTGCAGCCTCATCTCAGGATTTTCCTGTATACCTTGGCTTATGCTTTATTTTTAACCTTTCTGAGTTGTGTTGGTAAAGATGCATCTCTATTATACAATGTACAATAGGATATTGTTTCATGATGTGAAAGTCTTTTTGTTGTTAGAAGGATGGATTTATCCTATTCTCATTTATGGATATAATTGCTATATTAGCCATATTTCTGGTTTCTTCTGCTATTATTTCTGTTTTGGTGTTTCTGGTATCTGTTTTTGTTTTTTTTTTTAAAGATTTATTTACTTATGCATACAGGCCGGAGGTGCCGGAGGTGGGGGTAGGGCTGAGAGATTTCACCAGAGACAAAGTGGGGAGCAGAGCAGAACAGGCAGATCTACTGAAATACGCTGCTGAGGGGAGTAGCAGGTGAGATAGCAGAGGTTTGCCACATCTTGTGGGTCACCTCCCAGGCTGGAGATTGAACTCATGCTGAAGCGGCTGTGGCTAGCTTCACGGTGCTATACTTTAACCCAGTGTGCCACCAAAGAGGGCTCTATTATCTGTGTATTACTTCATACCTCTTTTGTTTCATTTGATTTGCCTGTGTATGTCCACATGTGTTTGTATTTTTGCTTGATGATTTGAAGATGTATAGTCTGTTTTTAATTTTTCTAGTGGTTGCCTTTATATTGATTCATTTCTCTGCCAAAAGAAGACAATTTTCATATGTGGGAGTCATATTCTTAAAGATTGAGCCTTGATATGATCCTTCTTGATATCTTATCCTTGATACAGTCAAGTTCTTGATATGCTTAGCATGAAAAATGGTGATAGTCTCATCCAGACACCAAAGGTTCAGAGCAATCAAGATATTGAACATACCACAGAGCTGCTACTTGAGCTAGCCATCGACAGCCGAGGGCTATCTGTGTCACAAAGGGATGTTGTGTCTCATCTTTTACTGCAAAACCTCATATGAATGTCTTTCTCTCAATAGCCAGCATACTTTGTTCAACAGTGTCTTTGACTTGTCCATTTCTCTGAACAGTATTCTGAAAAGGCCATTGACGCTTCTGGCTATTTGTCTCTACATATACCGGGGTCAGGAGCCAGATCACTGCCTGACAGCAGGTTTTTGTGAATACTGTGATATGTGGTCGCATTCAGATGCAGGAGTGTGTGTGTGTGTGTGTGTGTGTTTTCTTTTTAATCTTTGATTTCATGCTGATTGATGAGTTAGCACACCAACATATAATGCACACTCAAAATGAGGTAATTTTAGGAGGGGTCTATTTACCAACATGTGGGGAACGAAGCACCCCAATGAATGGTGCCCAAGAACAGCAGAACTGTTACTGCCAAAAGGCCTGAAGGCAAAAGGAGCAGGGGTGGAGTGAGGGTGGGAGGGGGAATATCCAGAGGGAGAGAACTGAGTAAGTGGGTTGGCTCCTTGGGAGGCAGTAGGTTTCGCTGAGGGATACCTCCAACCCAGGGACACTCACTAGCAGGTTGCCAGGGGGGACAAATGCCTGCATCTCATTCTTTTTCTCCATTTTTTTCTCCATTTCCCGCTAGCTAAACTCAGCTTGAAGCCAGTAGCTCATTCATTTCTATCTTGCAAAGAAATTCAGTGATAAATAGAACAAAAATTCATCAGGCACATTTCCCTCATGTGTTTACTGAAAATATGTGGAGAGCTGACTCATACTCCACACATCAGTGGAGTATTTCCATTAGGAATGCTTTCAACTACCAGTAATAAAAAAATCCAAGTTGCAGTGGCTTTAAACATAGAGGGTTTATTTTTGTACTATAACGGGAGGACTGGAAGTAGGCAGCCACTGACATTCATTTAATGGCTCAATAATGTCAGTGCTGTCATCTTTAGAATTCTTTCTGTGTTTATCTTGTGCTGGTTGCTTCATATTTGCAAAATGGCTCCTTAGCACCAGGTAGCTCAACCACGGTTTAGTTAGTAAGAAAGGTGAAGAGAAGAACCCGAATATAAGCCTATTTTATTGAATTTTCATAAAAGCATCTTCAGCAGACTTCCTGTCATGATTCATTGACCAGAACTGGGTCTCATGGTCTCCTGAAACAGCCAAGGAGACTGGGAAAGTGGGAAATGGGGCTGGTCATGCTTGATTTAGGTCACTTGTAACTAATTCCCAGAGACCAGAGACCTTGGTGCAGTGATCTGTTACCTCGAACAAAGGTAGAAAATAAATTCTGGATGGACAGTGAACAAGTCTTGCTACAGGGCTTTTACTCAATGATGAAGCCAATTGACAGCTGACACTCCAGACAGCACGTGTGCGTTCCTACTACATGCCATTGGTTTTATGTCACATCCAAGAGTGTTATTTGACCAAGTCATTCTAAGAGTTTGCTGTGCTTTTTTCTCTGGTTAAATATTGCTCAATAGCTATGACTCAACTTAGAAGTCATAATGTGAATTGTGTTGTCTTTCACTGTAAGTTGGACTTCAATGATGCTTCCCTAGATTTTTTATCCTGACTTTAATGACAATATACACCAATGCCATTGGACTAGACTTTCTTACTTACCTATATTCTGGAAAGGCTTTATTGGTTCCTAACTAGCTTACAGGGCCTGATGTGAAGATGATGCAGAAGTCTCAATGGGCTTCATGCCACGATTTGACAAAGTTTCATAGTAGATGATGCCTCAGGGAATGGAGGAAATGCAATACCAGTTAACAAACTCCCATTTTTGAATATTCATTCTGTACTGTGTTTCTTTTTCACACATTTTCAGTTTGTGTAAATTTGTTTCATTGTATACACTCATCTACTCTAGTATATTTAACCACTTTTTATAATGCAATAATTTGTTACTATATTTAATACTATTTTTATGCTTTAGGTACCTCTTTTCTTCTTACTATTAAGTAGCTGCTTCTTCAGTTAAATTTTTATTTTTTTGGCAAGAACCTCAAGAGGCCCATCACTGTACCAAAAGTAGAAGACTGGGGATCTATGGCCTATAAGACAATGAAATAAAATATCTGAAAATAGGATTATTGTATAATGCACAGTTACTATTATTATTCCAGAACACAACAAAACAAAACACCACTGTGGCCAGAAATTTATTTTCCTAAGAGAGTTTTAAATTCTGGGAAGTGATCATAAAGATAGGGAATCTTACATGCGGAACATAATTCTGTGTTTGTTTATTTATTACGTATTCAATTATTTTTTCAGTCTGGAAAATCTTGTCTTATAGTCTAGTGGATTAATTAGGTTAAGTTATTTCACTATATACGGCTCTGCCTATCTACATGAAAAACATTTCTTTTTACATATTTCATTTTTTACATAAGTATACTCTATAATTTAGCTTGCCCAAATGATCTTCCCAGAGTTGAGCCAAAAGATTTTTATTTTTTCCCTATATTCAACAACTATTTATCCAGGACATTTTAATAAAACCAGATATTTACATTTTAACAATGATAACTATTCTCTCAAACACTCTCTTTTTTATTGAGGTATAATCAGCATGTAATAAATTTATTTCAGGTGTACAATATAATGATCTGATATTTGTATAAATTACAAGATAATCACAATAGTTCTAGATCATATATATCCATCCAATATATAATTAAATTTTTTTGTGTGTACAATCTGGCTTTTAATGTCTACTGTCTTGGCATTTTCATAGTATTATTAATAATAATCACCATCATGAACATTTGAACATTACCTGCTCAGGACTTTTTTTTTTTTTAAGATTTATTTATTTATATAGAACTGGGGTACAGGCCAGAGGCACAGGGGCAGTGAGAGGATTCACCAGAGACAGGCTGGGGAGCAGAACAGGCAGGTTGATGAAGTACACTGCTGAGGGGAGCAGTGGGTGAGACAGGAGAGGTCTGCCACACCATTTGGATCACCTCTGGGGCTGGGGACCAAACTTACTTACACTGAAGTGGCTTTGGCCAGCTTGCAGTGCTGCACTTTAACCCTCTGCACCACTCGGGAGGGCTCTCAGGACTTATTTTTATAACTGAAAGTTTGTAGCTTTTGACTCTCTCCACCCCTTTCTCCCAACCACCCATCTGTTCTTTATATCTGTGAGTTTATGAATGTGGATTTTTGTTTGCTTGTTTTTTAGATTCCACATACAAAAGGAATGCCCTCAAATCCAGTCCGGGTTGCTGCAAATGGCAAGTTTTCCTCCCTTTTTTATGGTAAAGTAATAGGTGCATATTGTGTGCAAAGTAAAGTGGAACTATAACAAATGGAAACAAGATGAAAATGATGTGAAAGTATTGTTGCAAGTTAAGCTGCAGGTGGCATTTTCTTTACTAAACACAAGCCAAATTGGCTAGCTTCCTGGTGGTGCACCCTCAAGACCATGACAGTCTTTACAAAGGTAAATGGGATTTCTGTGGAAATTATTCCTGAGCTCACATTTATGAAATGTGAACAAAATTGCTTGTCTGTGTGGCAGACCCTGCCGAGCCTACTCATGTGCCTGGCACTCACAACTCTCACCACAAGCGCACACCTCACAGGCTCCTCCAGCACACGCCTGGTGGCTCTGAGTGTGGCCCTTAACTTGTCAGGGGCTGGGGCAGAGGGCTGTGAGTGTCTCTCACAGCAGCCAGAGTCCCAGTGGGAAACAGTCACCAACACATGTGTTGACTTCCTTTTCTCCCCTGCCCACCTTCCCATCTCTCCACCAGTCTTTATGGGCTCGTCTTCCAAGTAAAACACTTCTACTCAAATCTTTGTCTCAGGTCTGCTGCTGGGGGAAATGAGCCCAGGGCAGTTTTTCTCAGAAATATTCCAGCTGGCTCTGAGACTCATTCATTTTACCAATAAGGTCGAGGCCCCGATGTTCTCACTCCGTGGTCACAGGCAGTCCACGTGGCCCCAGGCAGTCCACGTGGCCCTGAATCCCTGGTCAGCCAGCAAGGGCAGAGGTTCTGATGCTATTAGAAAGTCTGGCTGCCGCCTTGGCCCTTCTCAGACCTACCCGGCAGATCCACGGAGAGAGGACAGAAACCCACTGGAATAGCTGGGGCATAATGGAATACAGAAGGGACAGTTGAGGCTGACTGGGGCCTCGGGCCATGGAGGGCTGGGGCCTGTGGATCCTCACCTCCTCATTTCCCTGAAACCTCTTCCCCCATCCCAGTTTATTCTCCAAACTCTTGTGTTTGTTCTCCTCCCTCTTGTTCTCCTCACCACATCACCAAAATGAGGTTTTTCCTTCCTGGGTCTTTCCTGAAAATTTCCTTACCAAAGCACCCATAAATATGCATATGCTTCTCTGGCATTAGATCCCAGTTCTGTGGATATCAAAGAAACTGAGAGGCCATGTGCCATCAGAGAAAGAGTGACATTTCTCGCTACTTTGTCTTTTCCTATTTCCTATGGAAAAAGCTTGTAATCCTGTCAGCCATTTCTTGAAGAAGAAGAAATTGGCTTCTTATGCAGCTTTCTAAGTCATCTGGTCTGTCTAGTCCACAGACCTTTTCTTATATACTAACGCCGAGAAAGCACTTTTGTCATGAGCTCATGACATTGACACCTGACTAGAGCAGGCTCTTGAAGGACCATGTTTGAGCCATCAGTTCACCCTCATGGTCATCCACAACCCCATCATGAGCAGAGCCTGTTGGGGTGATGGTACCACCTATAAAAATACCTGCCACCCCCTCTCACCCCCATGCCACAGGTGTTCTGCCCAGGTCCCTCACTCAGTTTCTGTGGGACCAAAGGGTTGTCATCCAAAGGCCTGAGCACAAATGTCCAGGACCAGCTGCTACAAGAGGAAATTAATTTCTGTAACATTTACTGAACTCCTCAGTGCAGAGGGCCCTGGGTTCACTTGGTAGTGGTGAGTGGGGAGAAACATTAATGAATCCAGTGGATCTCTGCTCATCAGCTAAGAAGGGTAATTCACTTACTAGAAGCTAGAGGGCCACTACAGTAATAGCTGTGATGGCTTAAAAGCATGACCACAAATTCTTTCATATTCTCATCAAAAAGGGGAATCTAATTCCTCCTTGAATAAGGAGGCCAATCGTAGCAACCTGCTTCTACTGAATAAAATATGGAAATACTGATTTCCATGGTTCTATTAGAAAAAGATCTTTTTCTTGGGACACTTACTTGAAACCCAGCCACCCTGTTGTAAGAAAGCCCAGAGTACATGGAGCAGCACATATAGGTGTCTCATCCAGAGCCCCAGCTTCTGTCCTAACGTCCGGACAGCCGGTAAGAAATGTCAGATGTGTGAGAGAATGTGATTTCAGATAATCTCAGCTCCAGACTTCAAGTCTCTCCAGCTGTGCCCTCTCCACTAAATGCTGCCCATATTGCAGATTCACAGCAAAATAAATTTTGTGTGTTAAGCTACTAAATGTTGTTATGTAGTAAGAGATAACTGGAACCCTACTAAAATGATTGAAGCTTTACTAGAAGCCAAACATTGTGCTGAAAACACTATTCAGTCCTCCTGACAAGCCTATCAGGTAGACACCAGGGGATATTGATTTTGTGGAGAACTGAAGCTCAGGGTGACAGAGAGACTTGTCTGAATCCTAAAGCTTGTATGTGAGACACAAGACTGGAGGCAGTCATATGTTGGCAAACATTTAACAACCAGCTCTCTATGGAAGGGCACTGGGGGAGGGATTTCAGATTTGTATATTTCTATGGTGTAAATTCTCCCCCTCTGGCATTGTGAGTGACATTGGAATGAAATATAATACTCAGTCTCCTGTGTGCCACTATAGTTCACATCAAGTGGGGGCTGTACCCCAAAACTTGTTCTAAAGACATGTGTGTGCACTGATTGCTGGGCAGGAGAGTCTTCTGTCAGATAAGGGCTGAGTGGTGGAAAGGCCACTTGGGGCCCTTGTTCACACTGCTTACCATACTATGTGGCAGACACTATGTGCCTGATTACAGAAAAGGTCTGTGTGCTCATGTAAGTTTCTTTCAGTGGAACAGAGAAAAGTAGGCTCAAAGGTGTATTGCATACTGAGAAGTATGTTATTCTGGCAATGGGAGGTGGAGGGGAAATGAGGTCCCGATTGTTCTTACCATGCCACAATCCGGCCCTAAGAGAAAAGATGGGCTGGCGATGCCCTCTATCACCTTGCCCTTCCCTTGGGGAAACCCACATAGCAGAAAAGTCTCAAGCTTGTTAGACTGGGAGTTTCCAGCTCCTGTAACAGAGGAGTCACCACAGAAAGGGGAGGTTCCAGGTTCCCTGCTCCACCTAATGAGCGGTGGAGCTGAGCAAGCAGAAGCAGCTATAGGAGACTGGGGGGAGACAACAAAGGGAGTCAGGAAGCAGAAAGATGTGAAGAAAAAGGGCCTGCTTGTTTTTCAGCTTTGGAATTGCACCAGGGACTTGGGGGACTTGGAAGAGACACATGGAGTTCAGACGTGTAGAGACACATGGGTGAGACACGTGCAGAGACAATGGCAACCTTTATTTTGATTTGTACTTTAATTTTGCTCCTTCTAACCCAACTTGCTGGCTCCTTTTGATTTCCTATAACCTCTCCCTCCCCACCCCTCGAACTTCACCCCAGCCCCCATCTAATACAAAAGGTGCCTTAGGCTTGTGGCAAGCTTTTGGCCTCAGCTGTCCCACTTTGGATAAACTCTGGCTGGGCATTTATCTACGAGGGGATGGGTAACTTTGGGGGTTTCATTGGGAACCTCTATCCTTTTTCTTCTTCCCTCTCTATGCATGCTAATCTAAAAGTTCTTTCACACTAAGTATGCTTTATCTTTATTAGATAGATAGCAGAATCCCTTTAGAGTATACAAGTTTGAGGGTCCCAGGACACCCCTCAATCTGCACACTAACAGTCCTAGTCTAAGGAAACAGCTCTAAGGAAAGAGGGGACACAGTTTTCCCAGTGCTAACTCCTACCGACTCCCATTTGTTGGTGAGAAGCTTCTTGAAATTGGCATCAGCCTCCTGAGAGGTGGGTTCTTACCTGGGTTCCCATTCTCAATATCTGTGATAGAGACAAGAGTCAACACATAACCTGGAAGTAATTTCCACAAATTTGAGGCTAATTTTTAACTTGGGGTGGAGGTAGTGCTTCTAATCCAAAAGATTCATATTACAAAGATATTCCTTGCCCAAGGTACATTTTCATTAGGCAAAGAATTATGAGAAATCTCCCTCTTCCAAGAGGATGATGTTGGGGTTCTTAGTCCCTCAGAGAATGAATTTGGCTGGGTCTCCACTCAGCAGCACATGTCAAGTTCAAGAAAAACTGAAGGCTGCATAAGCACCAGTGGGCGCACCTTAAAGGGCAAGTGCTGGTCTTTGCCAGAGCACAGGGTGTTCTTGTGCATTGTTCTCTGATGGGATTTCTTTCTTTGTGGGGTTTTTCCCCCTTTCACTTTGTGGAATGTATTGCTTTGGAGCTGGGTTGGGTTATTTTTCTACAACAACTGATAGCCCTCACCTCTGATTTTTGACCTTGTGAAACTTCCAGTTTAAATTTTCTACTCTTAAGTCTCCATCAGTTATTTCATTCAAGGGGATTTATTTTTGATACACAAGACTGAGACTGAGACGTACTTAAAGCTTGACCTGTATGTAACATTGTTAAAAAGATACCAAGATAGGATGAATTAAAATTTTCTGAAGTCTTGGGCTAGCTGAGGGGCAGGAGCAAGTAGTTGAGAGGGATTATGGGACATAGTTCACACTGGATTCCTGAGGTCCCTCTCCTAAAGCCTGTGTAGCTGGCCCCACACAGGGAAGAGGTCTTCCAGAAACCCCCTTCATGGCCCTGCCCTTTGAGGCTCCACAGCTCTCTTCCTTAAGTCTCAGGGGTATCCAAAGCCTGTCAGCCAGTTGATTAGAGAAAACTGGTGATTAACCTTTTTGTAAAATTGCATCTCTCCTGCCATGAGGGAGTTTTAGAAAACTATATTTTCTTCCATTTAATAAGAGTCATACATGTACATAATTTAAAATTGCCAAAAATTAAAGACAATCAAAAGTTGGGTCTCTTTTCCTCTGCTTACCCCTAGGTCTCTCTACTAAAAGTACTAATTATAGGGTTATGTTTTAAATCCCTTTCCAGAAAGTCTGTGTACATAATTTACACACACACACAGATATCTCTCATTCAACTTGGTCGGTTGGGGAGTATTTATCCAACCTCTTTCCCAATCTCTCTCTTACTAGACAGACTTGCTTCACTTGGCAGCGGGCCTGGCTCTCTTTGTTTTTCTGTCTCACTTGGTACTTCTTTGGAGGATCTGGGTCTGGTTCTGTTTTATCTCTTAATCTGCCTATATTGGGGAGGGACCTCAGGGCTCAATCCCTGAATAGTCCCTCTCCAGCATGGCTTTAGTGTCTTCACTGCTGCACCCCTGTGCTGATTGCCTTCCACTTGCTGCTCAGCCCACTCTCCTCCCCTGTGCTCCGTGCTCTGTGCCTGGGGTGCTACCTCAGTGGGCTCCCTTGCTCTCGGGCTTCTCCCAGAGTTTGACCACCAGCCAATACAGGCAAGGATTTGGAGGGAGAGCAGGGAGAGGGAAGTCCGGGTATATGCTTTCCCTGCAGGGTTGCCATGGGCTGGCTGTATTCCTCCACCAGAGATCTCGGCTCCTGTCAGTTGGCAGTATCCCAGCCAGTGTATGAAAAATAAATTCCCTTCCTTGGCTGAAATCACACTAGATTGCAAACTGCCCTTTCCATTTAGCTGTCTCCAGATTCCAGCAGCTGCCTCCTTTTCACCCCTTCCCTACTATGGATGGTACCCATTACTACCGGCAGTGAGTTCCTATCCTGTTCTTGTGATTTCTCTGTACCTTGCTACAGTTCTGTAAAGAATACTTATGCTAAACGCTTCTCAAATTTCTCAATCCAAGTGTACTAGCTGTTTCCTTCTGGGGACTTTCTCTGCTACAAATTCCAAACAAGCTCCTATTTCCATCACTCTCAAATCTCTGGTCCACATACTGACTCCTTACCTCACTTCCCAAAAGACTGCTCCTTAGTCTTCCTTATCCTGGCCAATGATAACCCCAAGATTGTGGAAACAGTCTTTGTCCTTCATAGCTGGCCTATCAGCAAATTCTGTTCACTCAACAATAAAAATATAGCCAAGATGCACATCACTACCTGACATCTTCTACCCCCTGGCCCTGCCGCCTTTGTGTCTCATTTGGATTATTGTCATAGCCCCCTCCCTGGGCTCCCTGATTCTTCCCTTTGTCCTGTCTCCACAGAACAATCTATCCAAGCCTAAATCAGATCATGTCATCCCTCTGCTCAAGACCATCTCATTATAAATGCCAAAGTCTCCACCAAGGGCCTCCACAGGAAGGTCCCTCTACCCCTTCCTTTTCAATCTGGCACCCCCCCCCCATTCTGCTTCAGCCATACTGACCTCCCTACTGTTCCTCACAAGTCAAGCAAAATCTTGCCTCAGGCTCTTTGCACTTTCTGTATGCCCTCTGCCTGACAGATGTTTTTTCCCCATTTTATTTATTTGGTTGTTGTTGTTGTTGCAACAGATATCTGAAATTACCTCACTTCATTCTCAATGTTTACTTGTCCAAGAAAACTTCCCTAATCATTCCATCTGTAATAGCACAGCCCTCAACATCCCTAAACTCCTTGCTCTCCTCATTTTCCATGATAACACTATCCAGCACCAAGTGCGTTTCATCACCCGCATCCCTATGAGTTGTAGGAGCCAGAGCCATAGTCTGATTTGTTCTGTGCTATATTCCCAGTGTCTTCAATATTTTTGACATTCCTTGATTTTGTTCACCTAACAGTAGAACTTGGACATTTGGTCCATAAACAACTGCCTCCTTCTTTCCCACAGGGCATAGTGTCCCAGTCTTTCACTGAGCATTTACAGAGCTCCTGCAATTTGTTTAACCAGTTCCCTGCTGATGACATTTAAGTAGGTTCCAGTCTTTGCTGTCTCAAATAATGCTGCATTTATCCTTCCATTAAGTCTATAAGACAAATCCCTGTGTATACAACTGTTGGGTCAAAGGGTACAGTACATTCAGGTAACATTCTGATCATAATACCAGCAGTTCTCCATGTCTTCCCAACCCCAAATCAGGGTGATGCCTGGGGTTCCCCTGTTCCCTCTCCAATGTTAGACAATATCTGCCCTTTTGCTTTTGGTTAATATGGACTGTTAATACTGGCTATACTGGTGGAGAAGTGAAGCATCTTTTCCTTGGGGACCTCCCTCCAGTCAGAAAGTCCCAGACCAGCTGGTGACTGGTCTCAGTTGAGCCAGGTGGCTCCACCGACTCACGCCTCCAGTCACTCTCCGTTTCTGCGCTTTCCTGCTACAAATTTCTGATTCCTGGAACCAGGATCAGTGACCTCACGTCTATGACTTCACATCCGGGACCTTCTGGGAATTCTCAGCAGCACTTTTTCCTAAGAAACCTGTGTGTGTGTTGGGGCGGGGAAGTGGGAGGGAAGAAAGGTCGAGCGTGGGGCGGGAGGGAGCGCGGGCGTGGCGGAATAGGGGGTTGGGAGCGGGTGAAGAGGCGGCACTTTGGGGGAAGAAGGGAGAGAGAGCCTTGCAAAGCCAACTTCCTTCTTCCGAAGTGAGAAGGGTGGAGCCAGCTGGGGCGAGTGGCCCAGTCGCAGCCGGGAAGACAGAGGCCCTGCCCCGAGGCCGAGGCCGTAGCCTGGCACACACACCTCATTCAGGGCTGGAGGCCTCCAGCCCTTATCGCTACTGCTGCGGGACCACGGGGCAATTCCGATTGCCCTCAGCTGATCCTCTGCTAGAATCTCTCGGGAAATTAACTTGGAGTAGAACTTGGCAGCGATGCCAAACTTGGGGAGCAAGTACCCAGATGGAGGCAAAGGGAGTGGGGGGCTCATTATTGACTTGCAGGTACTAACCCGTGGTGGAAGGGGGTGGGAGGGGCTCAAGGTGGGAGACGTGGCTTAAAACCAAAAGGCTACTGGCTGGTTATAGGAGCTACGGGACTGCATGAGGTTAAGGGGTCCAAAAGAAGGTCGCTAAGGCCTTTTCTTTTGTGGTTGTAAGGGTTGCCTTAGGTGAATCTCCAAGAGGGCTCTTTCCAGCAATGGCAGGGTGTGAACAACATGAAATCGAGTTGCTTTGTGACTTTTGTAGGCTAGTTTTGCCTTCGTGGGCTCCCTCTCCCATAAAAAGCACTTTAAAATATATTTTATAACTGTAGTGGTATAAAGATGAATGTTGCTGTATATTAAAGGGTTTTTCTTTGTATCTAGAAATTCCATTTATTTCTTTTCTCATTTTAAGTGAAGCTGAACCATTTTCATGTGCCCAGTGGATAAGCTGGCCCTGACCAAAACCAGGGTGGTGGGACGCAGTCTGGACCAGTAAAGGGTCCAGAAGGTGCAAACACAGCTGCCAAAGAAGGTCTTTGAATGACCTAAGTGGAGTGGGGTTTTTGGTGAAAGGGGACATCCAGGATTGGACTGGAGGGCTGACCATTTGGTGGTGACGTTAGAGGCGGGGAAGGCATGGGAATGGCTGTTTCCACAATATGATATCCAAACTGTCATAGTAACAGTGGAGATGGAAGGGAGGGGAGAGAGGGAGAGATACTGGGAAGCGATTACAGGCTGGTGTGAGGGCATGGGGCAGGGAAAAGCCTAGGTTGACTTCTCTGGCTTGGCTCGCTGCCACTGCCCCTCCTAGAAAAGAAATCTAGAGGACAAACTGTAGGTGCTTCAGCACTTTGAGAAGATCAAATGAAAAGCCCTTCACCAAAAACAAAACAGGAAGAATGTGAATACCTTAACTGGCATGTGGGTGACTCCAGGGCCACCTCTTGCCCAGTTCTCTGCAGTGGCTCCTGACAGGCATTCCAAACCCTCCCAGCTGCCTGAGGCACCTCTCCACAGCTCCTCCATTCCCATTGGGCCACTTTCCTGTCCCCCAGGGCTCAAAAGACAAAACCCACACTGCTCAGCTAAACATTTCCAGAGACTAGAAAGCAAATAAACAGACTGGGTTTTCAACACCCCCTTACTGTAGAAAGCTTCCTCATTTGGCTTTCCATTTCTCAAGCTTCAATAATTACACCTCTCCCCCTGAAAGCAGACATACCTTGTTTTATTGCACCTCAACTTATTGAGTCTTTGCTCCATTTTGCTAAAAGCTCAGGTAACGGTTAACATTTTTTAGCAATAAAATGTTTTTCAATTAAGTACATTGGTTCTTTAGACATGAAGTTATTGCATCCTTAGTAGACTACAATATAATGTAAACCTGGCTTATTTATAACTGTGAAACCAAAAAATTCATGTGGCTTGCTTTATTATGTTTTATTGTGGTGGTCTGGAATGGAACCTGTAGTTATCTCTCAGATATGCCTGTATACTGGATTTCCACCTTCCAATGCAAGTACTGGACCTGGAGCAGGCCAGGCCAAAATCAAGGGTGGGGGCAGGAGAGTTGGGTTCAAATGACTTCTTGAAAGGCCTTTACTCACTCTAAAACTTGGATAGAGCACCCACTGTGTGCTTTTACACTGTTCCAGGGCTACAGCAATAAACAAATGAGAAGTGGCTTGCATACAAATGATTTTCTAATGGGGAAGTTATAGTGATGGCACTTTTTAGAGAGTCACATGTTCTCCTAGAATGTGACTTTTTCCATCTCAAAAGGTGGTAATATCTCTTCCACTTGTAACCAACTGAAGTAGTGCAAGTCACTCTGTGTGACTTCTGAGGTCATGTCATAAAAGACCATGCAGTTTGTCTTGTTATTTGGGAAACATGACTTTGGAAATTTAAGATAAAATGTAGGAAGTCCAACTTCCCTGCGACTGCCATGCTGTGAGGAAGCCCAGGCCATGGCAAGGCCACATTTCTCTCTCTCTCTCTCTCTCTCTCTCTCTTTCTCTCTCTCACTCTCTCGTTCTCTCTCTCACTCTCTTTTTTCTCTCTCTCTGTCTCTTGGCTAACATGCCAGCAGAGGTCCTAACCCAACAGCTAACATCAGCTGCCACACGAGTCAGATATTTCCAGACCCTAACTGTCAAATTACCCTCCTTCGTGAGTCTCCCGAGTCTCCGCAGCTGAGGCCTCCACACATCACAATATAGGGACAGACCATCCCCTTTTGTCTTCTGTCCAAATTCCTGACCCATAGAATGCATGAACATCATCTAGGGCTGTTGACTTTCAGGTGGTTTGCTACACAAGGAATAGAATCTGGAACACTGACAAATACATGAGAGCAAGATAATGTAACAGGTCCCCAGGAAAACTTAAAACAGCATTAACTTGGGAGGAAGTCCTCTTTAGATAGGGCAGGGAAGGGATGAACCTGGAAAGACTTTTGGAAAGACATTTCAACAGGAAAGAGCTGGGAGAAATGACTTTCAGGGTACCAGTGTAAAAGCCCTGCGGCAAGAGTCAGTTTGTGATGTTCTGTAACGATCAAGGTCTCAAGGTCGCTCAAGGTCTCAAGGTCGGTGAAACTAGGGGAATGTGGGTGAAGAGAAGGGGGGCGACAGAGGCAAGGAGGCACGTTGTTTTGTCTTACAGGCCACCGAGATTTAGATTTCAGACCAAGTGAGCTGGGAGGACTGTTATCCAGGAGTGACTTGATCCCTTGATCCAGTCAGAACTTTGGCTGCCAGATAGTAAGGACAGACAGGGCACAGAGAGGAAGACCCCCTAGGAAACTAGCAGGAAAGGAGATGGATGGTGGCCTGAGGCATGTGATGGCTCTGAAGATGGACACTGGAGGACAAACTCAGGACGAAGAAGCAGTGACAGAAAGTAAGAAGAAGGGCCAGCAAGTCGTGCCTGGGCGGGGCCGCGACGTGGGTGAGGACCGGAACCCAGCAGCGGTCTGGAATCTGGCGGGGGGCGGGGGGAGGTTCCTATTTAGGCCAGTCAGGACGGCGTGTACTGGCGTCCGACGTCTGGCGCGGGGAACCGATCTTTGGCGGCGCCCAGCACCAGTCGTTTCCTAGCAACGGCCGCCGCCGCCGCCGCCCGAACGTTCTGAACCCAGCGGCCCGTGACGTCACCGTCACCTTGGCGACGGCGGGTGGGAACACCTCCCTCCCCTGCTCGGGGGCGGAGTCTCAGCGCTTTGCGCCCCGCCTCCAGCCGAACTCGCTCTGGGTCCGGCGGCACCTCAGCGGGAGGAGGGCGCTGCCGCAGGTGTGTGCGGTCGGTCGCGCGTGCCGGTGGGCTGGACCTTAACGCCGGACGCTGCGCTCCCGGCCCACGCCCTCATCGTCCTCCTGCCTACCGCGCCCGGCTTTTCCCCCTAGGTTGTGTCACCGGCAGCCATCACACTGGCTCGTCTGTCCTCAGGTCACCTCTGTAAAGGAGATGCCATCCCCTGTGCGGAGACCTTTGCTTCTGTGTCTTTCACATATGGCTCCCTATAGAATGATTTTTCTTTTTCTTTTAATGTCTTGTCTTCTTTCACGGGCTCCTCTGACATTCCCTTTTTAAACCTAAGTTCCGTGAGGTCGGGGATAAATTCTGCTTTGTTTCTATGTTGAGCACCGTGAACAGAACATGGCATAAAGCCGGTGGTCAGTCCATATTCTTGGGATGAATCGGTGAATTTGCTCAATCATTTCATTCACCTCTGTGTTCATTTATTTGACATTATGGAGTGCGTCCTAGACGCTCCTGGTGAGTACTCAAGATACTGAGAGAAACTAGACTGGGACTCCACCTGGAGGTGAGAAAAGAGATCTGCTAAAACTAAAAACCGCGGTAATAGGAAAAGGGATCCAGCTTGAGCTCCAGAGGCCAGGCATAGCTCCAAGCACCACACAGACTCCTCAGGTGCGCTTTCTAGAGCTGTGCACCCACACAGATAAGAGCACTGAGAACAGCTGGGGACATGTGGTGAGGGGCCTAGTGAGATGTGGGGGTTGGGCCAGGCAGGAGACTTGTTCTCTTTATTGTCCCCCCAGACTGTCTTCCACAGGGGGTTGGGCTTCTTCCACATCAGAGCACCCATATGAGCAGGACAGGCCAGGCGGGGTGTGGAGGGCTGAGCCCCAGTCTGGCAGTAAGATAGAGGCCTACCTGTTCAACGGAAGCAACATGTGGAAAGTTCCCACCTAACCTTGTAGGGCAGGGAGTTTTGGGGAGTGGAAGCTAACCCCCCTTTCTATGAATCAGTATCCAGGAAATGGAGGAACTAAATGTATTCCCTTTTTTGGGTTTATGCAGGTTATTCTTGCTCCCCTTAGCAGTCACTTCCCTCTGGTTTTCATATAACTGGCTGTTTGTTGTTCAGATCTCATGTGAGATTATTTTTTTCTTCATGGTTTACCTTGGCCAAGGCAATCACCTGCCATTGTGACATCAACATAGTTAAGACTCCTACCCCAGAGTGGGAGTTGGTTCATTACCCTTGTTCCTGATCTGCTTTTTTCCACCCATTTGTTTAGTCTCGTTTGTTATTATCTCTAAAAAGTCATTTTCCTGTGTGCAGGCCCCGTTGGGCCCCATTAGGCCTCACTCTGTGTCCTTGCTGCTAAGAATATGCCTGTCGTGCCGCAGGCATTAGGACTTTTGAAAGACTGAGAAGCATTCCTCAAATCACTCTGGCTTCCCAGGCCAGGACCTGTACACGCCTCTCCCCAGGAGTCCTGCTACACACACCCACTGGGCTGAGGAGGGGAAAGCAGCCCAGCTTTCCTGGACACCCGAGTTCTCCTGGTGCGCGGCCCTCCCTCCTTTCTGGGCCTTACTGGGCTACTCTCCCACTCCGAGCAGGATTCTGGTCAGATTCCACTCCAGGCATGGTCCAAGAACCTCCAGGAAAGGAGGCCAAAGGTCAGAGACAACAGTGTGTGTGTGTGTGTGTGTGTGTGTGCACACGCGCGTGCGCGTGTGTAGAGGAGGGAGGGGCCTGTGGCATGAGAGCAAGGAGAACAGGGAGTGGACAGACCGTTCTGGTTCGCAGTCAAGGTGCTAGAACAGGGGTGGCTTTTCAGAGCCTCCCCTTATTGTCATTGCTAGGAAAATGGGGCACCTGGGGGTTGTAGCTGTTTTTCCTACAGTGGGAACCCTGACTCTGGAACAGATGCACAGACAGCAGAGTAGAGAATAAAACTTGGGTTTACTCAGAATGCGTCCTTCCCATTTGGGGTGTAAAGTGTGGAGCAGTGAGGACAGAAACAGTATTTGGCTTCTAGGGATGTGTTGATTGCTGACCCTTTCTGTTGTGTCCTTTGGGGTCTCTGGAATGACCAGCTGGATGATGGGGATGTGATAACGGGGCTGTAACACAGCCTCTGGAGCCCTCGGACCCACCCCAGACAGAGACCTGCCCTTGTCCTCTCCAGGAGTCAACAGTTGGTTGACAGTGTTTTCATTTGTGATTGAAAAACAAAAAACAAACCTGAAGGTGGAGGTTCACTCAGGGGAGCCCATTTCAGGCAGTGGTAGGAGGCGCCACGTGCTGGCAAAGAACAGGGCCTGCGTGAGGAGCAGTGTGTCGGGCAGGTGGCATCCCCCGAGCAGCTGCAGGCTGCCTTCCTAGTCCTGTGCCTGAGCGACTTGGCCGGGCCTCTTCCCTTTCTTCCTCCCTTTTGCAAGAAACAGGCCTGGAATTGATGAAGGGAAACCACCCAGTAGTCTTAGACGATGCCCTTGCTTCTTGGTCCTGGACTCATGTGTGTAGGAGAATGGTGCCCGCTTTAGTCCTGGGGTTCTGGAGGGAGCCACCAGGCTGGCACTTGGGAGGTGGAGGGGCTCACTGGGCAGCTGGCTGGAAGCGACCACAGGCCACATGCCCCATCCCGGCTTGTGCCATGTCTCTCTGCAGGAACTGCCGCAGCAGCGGGGAGATGTGGAGCTCGAGGTGGGGGCCCGGGCCCCTGGGCAGCTCTGTCTGCTCTGTGACTGTGGAGGAGGACATGACTGTGTTTCCAAACTCATCCACGCCCTCGTACTGCTCAGTCACGGTTCTTGTAGCCCCGTAGCACTGGGGGCCAGCTGGCCTGGCCTGTAGCTCCAGAACGCTCTTCTCCCGCTTGTTGCACACAGGGCTGGCCGAGGCAGGGGCAGACTCAGGTCGACCGGAGCACTGGGTCGCCTTCTCCTCCCCAGCCTTGTCCGGGGCATCTTTCTGTTGGAACAGGGCCTGACCTGCGTCCTGGGTCAGGAGTGTGCTTTTCACTGAGGCATTGGGGCTAGGAGCTTCTGGAGCCTTCTTTGTGCCTGACTCGATGGAAATGAAAGTTGGGGAAGAGGGTGAATCTCTTCTGGAAGGCAAGACCCCAGGGAGGTCCAAATCGCCTTTCAGTGTCTCCAGCTCCCTGGTGGAAGGGGCTGTTGAGGCAGCTTGACCTTTGGCCTCTGTGTGGCTTCTGACCTTGGCTTGACTCTGGACCTCAGGATGGCTTGCGACCTCCATTTGATTCTTGACTGCAGCTTCACCCCTGACCTCTTGTCCTGAACAGCTGGACTTGGCTCTGATGTCCATGACACTGTGGTCCTTTGGGGGTCCCTGGGAATGGCCCTTGATGTTAGCCTCAGGCTGCAGACTAGACATGGAGCTGAGGGCCTTGTGCACAGCCTCCTCAATGTCCAGCAGTCTCGCCAGGGTCTGTTCCTTCAGCCGGGCCACCTCTGTGCTCACTCGCGTCAGCTCCCCAAAGGCCTGCTCCATGGAGGCCTCGGGCTTGTAGGGAGCGGCGGGGGCCTGAGATGCCCCTCCCAGCTGAGGCATGGCTTCAAAGAGCTTCCTCAGAGTCCCCATATCCGCACTGCTTGCAGCCTCCTTCTCCAGGGCTTGCACCTGGCTCAGGAGGCCCCGGAGCTCTTGCTGGCTGCCTTGCAGACTCTCAGAGCTCTCAGCGGCCTCTTGCTGGGAATCTTCCCTGAGTTTCTCTCCTGGGGGGCTGGGATGCTGCTGTGGTGAGGTGCGGTCACTGTTCAGAGCTGAGCACTTAGGGGACCCAGGGTTCTGGGCATTAGCACTCATTGCCTGACTCTTGGGCTTGGGGGTCAAGCTGCTGGGGTTCTGTTGAAGGCCCGGCTGGCTCTGTCCACTGGGGCATCCAGACAGAGATACTTGTCCTTGGTCTGCAGTAGGGACCTTGGTCAGCCGAGGAGTGGCTGCATCTCTCTCTCCTTGTTTGTTTTCTCTTTGTGCCACTCGCTTGGAGGAGCTGGGAACCAGAACCGAGGACTTGGGCAGCTTCTGAGGAGGGGGGATCTGGCTTAGATGTGCAGGTTTGGGGGGCACCTGGGGCTTCTTCCTTGGTGGCATGGTGGGCTCTAGTTTTGGGGTCTTTGTCTGTGACTCCCCCGGTGTTTTGTGACCTGCAGAGCTGCCTTGGGAGCAGAGAGGGGGGTTCTGGAGGGGCTCAGAGGCCTGCTGGATGGAGTCCTCATCATGATGGGCTTTGGCTGGGAAGTCCGGTCTTGTCACAGCAGCTGAGAGAGGAGGAGGAGGAGGAACAGAGGCGTTATGGGAGTGCAGGTTGGCACCTGCAGCCCGAGGCTCAGAGGTGGGAGTCTGGTGAGCTATAGCGGCAGTTGTTAAGCTGGTCTCTGCAGCTTGGAGGCTCCCTGAGCTGGCTCTTGCAGTTGCCTTTTCTGGAAGCCCCCAAGCCCACTGTTTGCAGCCCCCAGGCTCCTCCCATCCTGGCCTAAGACTCTGATCTGGGCCTTCTTGGAGTAGGCTGGGAGCCTGGACTAAGAGGGCAGTCTCCTTGCCCTTTGGCTGGGGTTCCCTCTCAGAAGGTTGGAGGTCAGATGCCCTCACGGGATGAGCAGCGTAGATGCCATCCACCCACCCCACAGGCAGCCCTTCAGGAAATACTTTCTGCTCCCCACTGACCTTTCTGGGGGCTGCTGGCATCCTGGGGTCACCTCCATTCCTAGGCTTGGTATTGCTCTGGGCAACCCCACTGGTCATGGCTGCTGCTGGCAGAAGACCATCCTGGCAAGGCAGGGGGGTGGCTGCAGGGGTCGGGCTCTGCTTATGCTTGTTCAGAACTTGCTGGTGCAGGCTTTGAGCCTCGGCCGTCACCATCCTCAGATTCTGCATGGCTGCCTGGAGGTCTGGGACCCCATGTCCCAGGGCCATTGTCATGGTTTCTTCTGATTTTCCCAAAGCTGCAGTTCCTTTCTGCCCACTGCCACTGTCTTCCTGCTTTCCCGCCCCAGCCAGAAGGACAGCCTTTCCCATGACCTGTGAGGGCCTGGGGGTGGCCCCTGGGCCTCTCAGATGCCCCAACTCCATGCTGGGGTCCAGCAGGGGGACATGGATGATGCTCTCAGTTGGCGGCAGCTTCTGGACCTCCTCGCTGGTTGGCACAGGACTTGAGTCAGCTGGTGGCTCCCAACGAAGACTGTGCAGGCCACTCAGGTCTCCTTTGTCTATGCAGCTGGCCAGCAGCTGCACACTGCTCCTCTCAGGGGCTCTGCCATTCGGCCGGGGTTGCAGGGAGTAGGCGGTCAGTGAGACCAGGCCCTGCTCCGTCTCCTGCATCACCAGCCCTGTCTTTGCCACCGAAGCCCCAAGGCTACAAGCCAGCATCTGCTGGAACTCAGGGTCCATGTCTTCAATATTTCCGTTGCTGCCTGGGGCTGGCAGCCTCAGCGGCTTGAGCCGCAGCCGACCCACGGGGTCCTCCTGCACAAGCAGACCCTCCTCAGCCACATCTGGTCGGCGCAGCACTTGGCGGACTATTCTGGGGAGTTCACCAAACACCAGCTCTTCCTTCCCTATGTGGGGGCTCCCCTGCCCCGGGCCTGGGAGCACATACTTGGCAAGGCAGAGCTCCCCGCCGCCTCGAGCCTCCATGAGGATGCCTCCGCGGTGCAGGATGCCAGGCGTGGCGTTCAGAGTCCGTAGGGTCCCCTCAGCTGCAGTCTCCTGCCTCTCGGGCACCATGCTGTCTGAGGGACCCCCAGGCTGTTCTTCCTGGGGGCCGCCCCTTTGGACACTGTCAGCTGTCAGGGAACCCATTGGACAATTTTCAAAGAGCCAGGTGAACTTGTGCACAGAGCCGGCCGGGATGGGGTCAGCGAGGACCCTGGATGCCTGGTCTTCCCTCTTGCCCGCCTCCAGGGCCTGGAAAACCTCCTTCTGCCGAGACACCTGCCCCGAAGGGATATCTACTCGGCTGCAGTACCGCACAGGCCCTCTTCCGCAGGGCCGGCCTGGGGCCTGCAGAGGCTCAGTCTCAAAGACATGTCTGTCGGTCTGTCTTTCCCCAGCCAGGACCTGGTTAACTTGCAGGTGCTGCTCCTGAGAGCCTTCTGGCCTGTCCAAGGAGTGGGGTGCGAACATCCATGTGCAGGACCTGGCCTTGGTATTAGCTGTGGGATCTGTGACCTCTGACTCCTGCTTCTCTGCCAACTCACTCATGGGGCATGTCTCAAACAACCACCGGATGGTCTTCACGTCGCCTTTTGGGGGTGCCTCTGGCTGGGGGGCTCTCTGACTTTTCCTCTCTTCTTCCTGTCGTTCTTGCCGCTCCCGCTGGTGGATTACCTCCAGGGGCTGAGTCTCGAAGAGCCAGCGGGCAGTGCCCACATCTCCAGCCACCACTTCCTGCCGCGTGATGCCCCGCACCACATCCACAGTACTGGGGCTTCGGCCCAGTTGGCCAAGGGGCTGTGTCTCAAACATCCACCTGTAGCCTTGCACGTCACCTCCAACTACCTGCTCTCTGCTGACAGAGGTCAGGGCATGGAGATGACCTTTGCCATCCTGGATGGCATAGACTGGGGACCCTATGTCCTGCGACTGGCTTGCAAAATCAGCTGCTTCTGCTCTGCTCATGCTCCCATGGGCTGAAGTCTCACCCTGCCCGATGCTGTCCAGAGGGAGAGTCTCAAAGAGGTTCTTGAAGGTCTTCACGTCTCCCTTTACCCCATCCCTCTGGGGAGCACTCTGAGAGATATCACTGGATGGGTGCTCGTATGTAAGCCCTTCCCCCTCCCGGGGGCCCACGCGCTGCAGGTGACCCACTTGGACCTTGTCCCTGGGAGTATCCAGAGGCTTCATCTCAAATAGCCACAGGGTGGAGCGGACATCACCAGGGACCACTTCCTCTTTGGTAGGGAGCTCTGCGCCAGTCTCCTCCTCCCCCTTTAGAGTGTCTAGCGCTCGGGTCTCAAATAGATGCCGCTGCTGCTGAACATCTGGACCAGGAGGGATAAGGTCTGGGGACGGCTGGAAGTCCTTCTCATCTACCTCAATCTCCCGGATGGCATCCAGGGGCTGTGTCTCAAAGATCCAGCGAGTCGCACTGACGTCAGGCCGGGATCCCTCCTCCAGGGAGATCCCCCGGATCACCCGCACCTGGCTGGGGTCCCGGTTGATGGCGTCCAGAGGTTGGGTCTCAAAGAGCCAGCGGGCTGTCCTCACCGCATTGCTGTGGATCTCCTCCCGGCATGCAGCCTTGACCTCGTGGATAGCGCCCTCTGCATCCTGGATGGCACACAGAGGCTCTGTTTGGAACAGCTTCACAGTCTTCTTGACGTCACCCTTTAGTTCCTGGATCTCTGAGCGAAGCTCCAAGGGGCTCTGTTCCTGAACGGAGGGGCGGGAGCCCAGGCGATCCAGCGGCCGCGTCTCAAAGAGCATCCTGGTACCCTGGACGTCCCCGCTGGCTGCAGGCTCCCTCACTGTAGCCTCTGGCGCCTCGTCTTGGCCCGTCAGCTCATCCAGTGGCTTTGTCTCAAACAGCCAGCGGGCTGCACGCACATCCCCTCCGGATGGCCGAGGTCCTGCTAACTCCTGTTCGGTGCTGTTGGCAAAGGAGCCTTCCTCAAATCTGCGGGAGGTGGCTTGGACATCACCACTGGGCACCGGCTCCTTGGCAGGTGGCTTCTCATGGTCTCCAATGGCATCCAGCCTCCAGTTCTCAAAAATCCAGCGCATGCACTGGACATCACCCTCAGTGGGCTCCTCAGAACCCAGGACCTCAGCCAGGTCCTCAGCCACAGCCTCCGCCAGATTCTTGCGGAGTTCGGGGTGGATGTGCCGGTAGAGGCGGCGGAGCTCATTGGCTTGCCGCTGCTGGTGGAACTTGGAGAAGGACTCCTTGGGCGGGGGCGGGGGCAGGTCCTCCAGGGCTGGGGGAGGAGGGAAGGGCAGGTCCTCCGCAGCCGCCATTGGGATGGTTGACGTAGGGGCCACCTGTGTCTGGGCGTTGGCCATCTTTCTGAGGAGAGAGGGCAGAGATGAGAATGGGGCTGAGGCGGGGGCTTGCGTGGGATGGAGGCTGGTTTCTGGAAGAAACGGCAGGGAGCACCCCTGCTCTGCTCAGGGCAGAGTAGCCCTGTGGGAGCAGAAAGGAGAGACCCTTCCTTCAAATCTCACCTCGAACTCACTGTGCCACCTGCATGGTCCATGTGTTATAAATCTTCAACTTGGGATATAGGGAGCCATCCATCAAGGTGGGTCCCACTTTCCCAGCATCACTGGGGTTTCTAGACTACTGGCCATGACACCCTTTCCAGCGAAACTTCCACTGGGAAAACTGGGCATGTACCATCCTCACTTTCCTTTACCAAAATCAGTTTTTCTCTGGCAGACTCCCTGGTGAATGACTTGGGGAGTCCTGGCTGGGGTCCCAGCCTAGGAGGGGTAAACGAGTAATTATTTCCCATGGAGAGGAAGTTCCCTGTCGCGACACCAGAGGGCGCGCTGGCCCTTTCACCTGGGTGCTGCCCAACCTTCCCCCGGGCTCTCAGTTCAGGCGCCACCTTTTCCCTGAGCCCAAGGAGACAGAGCAGGGTCTCTGGACGCAGGTGAGGTGATTGAGTGGTGCTTCATGGGTAGGCAGAGTCAGATTCTGAATCCCAGGTGGGGGATTTCTGTGCCATTCCCCAGGACTCAGACAGTTCCCCCAGGGGAACTTTTGGGATCTCCAAGCCAACCCCTCAATTAAAGATAAGGAAACTGAGGTGCAGAGAGTGCAGTCTTGTCAAATAAATGGCAGGCGTGCTGTTCCTAGATCCTGTTTGGGGCCTGGCTCCCAGAAATGAGAGGGTAGAGGTGTGAAGTTTTCTTCTGACTCTGCTGCCCCTCTGTTCCTCAGCAGACACCCCTGCAAGTGCAAGGGTGTCACCTACGAGGAGGGCGGGCCGGGGAGCCCGGTGTCCTCAGCAGAGCAGGCCCACCCCTGTTGGTGGAGAGTCCCAGCCCAGCTCTGTGCCCCTGGCTCCAGGCTGCTCTTCCTCCCGCTTCCTGTCAATCAGCTTCCACCAAGGCAGCCCCCACCAGCTCTTCCCACCCCTCCTCAGTGGCCTCCCTCTCTTCAAGCCCTTCTCTGGTCCCTGTCTCGTGACAGGTGTACTAACAGTGCCCAGAGACCCATCAGGAAGGAATGAGAAGCATGTTTCTCCTCCTGCTGCCCTGACCCCCTGGTCTGCTCCATGCTCAGTACTAAATATAGCTGAGATCCTGGCCTGGGAGGGAGGAGGCTCAGGTTCACGCAGTGGGCCCCTGGCCCCAGGCTCCCACCTCCTCTCCCTCTCTGCCCTGATCCTGCCCCTGCCTGCAAGATGACTGGTGCTGGGGCCTGGAGCCTTCTGTTGACCAAAGGGCTTGGGGGTGTGCAGTCATACTGGCAGCAGGTGGGGGCAGGACTTCCTCCTCACAGTTAGCTCAGAAAAGTGGAAACTGAGTCCTGCTTGTTTTACCCCCACCCACATGTCCACCAAAGACATCAGTGTCGGAGGTCTGTGAACTTTAAAATGCACCCTGATTTTCACCACTCTCTGGATGTTTCCTTTAGTCTCTGAGCATCAATGAGGACCTCCTGCAAGAGGCAAACTGTGCCTGTCACCTCTCTCCCTGTCACCACCAGTGTTGCCTGAGCAGATGGCATGTACAATGTACCGGCTCCATCCCCACCCCAGGAATCTCCGGAATCCTTGCTGCGGCTGCAAACTGTCAGCTCAAGGGTGCAAGGATTCAGGTGTGAGGACACTCACAGGTCACTGACTTAACCTGCTTAATGGTCAGATGGGGAAACTGAGGCCCAAGAAGGGGAAGAAGCTGTCCCACGAGGCTCTGCCAGGCAGAACCAGTTCCCTGAAGTAGGTCTTAAGACATCTGGCCATCCCACCCCTACACCCACCCAACTTGAGACCCCTGGGACAGGTTTCTAGTGGGCCAGTGGGGCAGAATTCAAAACAGGGAACAGACTTAGGGTGGGGTTTGGTCCCTAAGAAGTGCCCCAGAGCCTGGTGTCCTAGAACTGGGTGGGCCGCTCAGGTCAACCACATCTTTGCTCCCTGCCTGCTTCTCCTTCACCCAGCCCCCTCCATGGTCTCTATATCTGGCCAGACTCAGATCTGGCCACCATGTTGGGACCCTGGACCAAGGCCAGCACTGGGAAGACATTCCTGGGACCAGATATGCCAAGACTTTCACCCACAACAGCTGGGCATGGGGCTTGTCCTAGCAATGCAGAGTGGGCCTGCTTATCACCCTCAAGCCCCATGTCCTCACACCTCCCTCCTGCCCACCTTTGCTCTAGACACGAGACCTGCCTGCTCGTCCCTGGTGGAAGAAGGCCTTGACTCCACAGTATATTTAAAAAATCACTATCATGGCCACCTCCTCCAGAAGGCCTGTCTGGATTATGCCTGACCGGCACAACTCTGTCCCCTGCAGGCTCAGTCCTGTGGCAGCCACTCCCACAGGGCTTAGCTAGCTCTCCTTTCACTTCCCAGGGGAATCTTTGCATTGTGATCCTGCCTGTCACCCACATCTAGTTGCAAGGCCCCTCAGCCTCCCACTCCCACACAGCCTCCACGGATGCACAATCTCCTGCAAAACGATTTCAAATTCTGGCTGGAGAGCCCACCATGCTATGGAAAGACAGGGGTGGCTCACTTACCGAAGGGGTCCACTCAGCTGTTGGGGGGCTTGAGGGTCTGTGGCAGGTATGGTCTGTAGGTCTTTTGCCCTCGAGCTTCTCAGGTTGGGTTGGCCTGTTCTGCTGGCTCCGTCAGATCGCCGTCCTGGCTCTGGGTCTCTGCCTGCCTGCCCCAGCAGCTGTCTTTATCTCGCTGGCTAGGGGGTGGGTCAGGGTGGGGGCGGGCGGGGGAGGCTAAGTTCAGAGTATGAAGTGGCTTGGTTATTTTTAGGCCTTATGGAAGTCCTTCTTCCATCCTGGGGCATCGGTTACATGTCCTTTATGTGGGGGAGGGCAAGAGGACTGGGTGTGGGGGGGCTTCATTCATCCACATCTGATCTGAGGATGGGGCTCAGTGACTGAGTCATGCCTTGGGTGCCAGTGTCCCAGACTATTCTGAGGGAATGAATAAGAGGGCCACCTGACCCCTGGGCAGCCTGTGCGCCCCCACTCCCAGTTCCTGAGGTGTGGCTCATGTACCAGGAGGCCCATAAAGGCAGGCCTGAGTCTGGTACCTTTGGAACTAGGCTCCACCCTCCCTCTTCCCATTCCCTCTGCACTAAAGACCTCCCCTTCCATTATCCATCCTCCTCACTCCTCACCACTCATTTTGGGGGGAAGACCTCTGAATTTCTAGGCCTCAGCTCTTCAACAGCTCCCTGATTTGTCAAAGAATTCCATAAAGTGGTTCTGTGGTTCTAGTGGAACCTTGTTTACTTTTGGGCTCTTCCCTGTGACTCAGGGCCCAGACTCTCTGGGATGGTGGGGATGGGGGTGGGGGGAGCACGTGGGGAGTTGACTGTAGGGTTATTTCTGACCCTGGAGTCATCAGCTTCCAGCCACAGATAGAGCGGGGGGTGGAGGGGTGGGTCATATCTGCCTTCCTTTCTTGCCCCAAGCCCACAGGGTCTAGCAGACTCAAGAGATCCAGGCATTGGCCTGTAAGGAGAGGGACATCAGGGAACCCCACAGGGTCCCCACAGAGGGGACATTTTATCAGATCCCTTGTCAAAGGAAGTGCAGGTGTGTTCTGCAGGTGAAAACAGGGTCTTCCTTTGGACATCTCAGCTGCTCCGTGGTGCCAGGGAGTGACATCAGGCATGGCTCATTTTTTCCACTGAGTCAGCCCGGGGGCCAAGAGAGGGCTATGTGGGAACCCTTCCTTCTTCTGCACCTCCTGCCCTTTTCTACCTCTGCCAGGGCTCCCCAGGAGGGCAGGGAGGTGAGATAGGCATTCTTGTAGCCTGGGGAAGGAGGAGCCTGCTCTGGGGTGTGCCCACCTCCAGCCTCTAGGTTACCTTCTAGCATGGTTTTGAGGGCCAAATGAAGTAACATGAAGATGTGTTAGCACCTGACATAGTAACATGAAGTAACACGAAGACGTTTTAGCACCTGACATAGGCTACAGAAGAGCCCGCTGTTATTACCTATAGAAGAAAACACCCACCATGTAGCTCACTTTTGCATTCACCTCAAGTGTGATCATCTGTGTAGAAGTTTCTCAGGCTCGATATCAATAAGAGGCTTTTCTTGTCCCCTGGGTTCATTTATACTGAATATAACTGTGCTGTTCAATGTAGTCACCACAACCATGTGAGGCAATCTAAATGGATTACAGTAGTTCTATGATAGACTCTGCAGATCTCCAGAAGGTGGTATTTCCCTCTTTGCTTTGGCTTCTAGGAAGCTCTGAGCTAAGCTTTTAGTCTTCTAGCAAGTAGACTTCATGACTTGCATCCTGTGCAATGAAAGTTATTAGGGAGATGCCATAGCGCCCTGCTCCTACCTATATGAAGGCGCCTCGGGTTAACTACTGGGAAGAGGGGTGGGCTGTGTGGCGGGGGGAAGATATATAACTCAGAAAGCCAGTGGACTGAAAAAGGCCTCTTGTTCCCACGGTCTGATTTGCACCCTGGTATTGCTGGGAAGGGGGCATGGAAGGCGGCATGTGGAGCAGAGACATGTAGAGACGCTTGGAGAGACGTGAATGAGAGACGCATGGGGAGCTGACAAAGGCAGCCGCTATCTTGATGTGGTATCTCCTTCCCCAGCTTTCTGGTGTCTGCCTCAGAACCCCTATTTTATAGTTACCTGTCAGCAGGTACCTTAAACTTGTGGCAGACTTTCAGGCCTCAGCCACCCACTTTGGGCTGACCCTGGTTGGGCATTCACCCATGAGAGGGTGAATAATTTTGTTTTTTTTTTTCTTTCTTTCTAGGATTTATTTATCTCTGCATACAGAACTGGGGTACAGGCCAGAGGTGCAGGGGATTCACCAGAGACAGAGTGGGGAGCAAAACGGGCAGATCCACGAAGTACACTGCTGAGGGGAGCGCAGGTGGGCCAGGAGAGGTCTGCTGCACCATGTGGTCACCTCCGGTGCGGGCAGGGTTTGAACTCATGCTGAAGTGGCTTTAGCTTCTTAGTGCTGTTCTTTTTTTTTTTTTTTTTAAGATTTATTTATTTATTTGTACAGAACTGGGGTACAGGCCAGAGTTGCGGAGGGTGAGAGGATTCACCAGAGACAGAGTGGGGAGCAGAACAGATAGATCGAGGAAGTACACTGCTGAGGGGAGCAGCAGGCGGTTCAGGAGAGGTCTGCCATGCCATGTGGTCACCTCCGGGGTGGGCGGGGATCGAACTCATGCGGAAGTAGCTTAAGCTTCTTTGTGCTGTGCTTTAACCCGCTGCCCCACCAGGGAGGGCCAGTGTTGTTCTTTTAACCTGCTGCGCACCAGGAAGGGCCAATTTTGGTTGTTTGATTGAGAAAAATATCCTTTGTCCTCTCTCTGCACACGAGTTCTATTAAAGACTGTTCTCACTACGCGTCTGCCTTGGTGTGCATAGCCAGCTGGATTCCTTCGGAATGTGCAGGTTTGGGGGATCTGGGCTGCCCCTCGGTCACGCGATAACTAAGTGACCTTGTTAGACAATGTCCCTGTTGCCTGTCTTTTAGGAGTTCCATGAACAAAGGGTTTCCAGTTTTAAAAAGAGGGTTCTAAGAACACTAGTGAAGTGAGAATACAGCACCCCATCCTCGAAGGGCGGCTACTAGGTGTGTTCTGCAGGTGAAAACAGGGTCTTCCT
>NW_004567105.1:67145993-67147184 GCF_000260355.1 Condylura cristata | reverse complement strand
AAGATGGTGAGGGGAGGGCATGGCTTTCCAGGCTCAGGAAAGGCACCCTCCCCTGCCAGCCCCTCCCTCCAAGCTGGGCTTCTCCAGAGTTGGGGAGTCGCAAATTCACGACTGTTTCCTTGCAGACCTGACACTCTATGGCATTGCTGGAGAGAGTAACTGGCTGCAGACTCACCTGAAGTTTCAGGAGAGGGAGGATCCTGCCTGAGTTTGCATCCTACCTGTGACGCTTCCTAGCTGAGTAATCTTAGCAAGTTCCACACCTCTCTGTCCCTCAGTTTCCTTATCCCCTTATACAATGGGGATAATGATTGTGCAAACCTCAAAGGGTTGCTTTGAGCAATAGACTTTCATTGCACACACACTCACATATATGCACACACACACCATTTAGCACAGTACCTAGCACACTTAAGTTCAGTGAATGAGGAAGCTCACTTAGCTTTTCCCTGGATCCCGGTGATCCCCAGTGTGTCCTTCTGGTCTGAAGGTGAGTGTCCTTCAGGGTGCTGGCGGGCAGTCCTGGCTTCCCTCCAGCCAGGAAGCAGACACTGGTGCCAAGGGACAGCCCTGGGCAGGCCAGGCTGCTTCTGTTCCTGCCTGCGGGAGACAGATCTGCTCAGCCTTTTGATAAAATCACCTGAACTCAGAGAAGGGGTTTTCTGCTCTGGGCTCAGTTCGGAGGGTGGGCAGACCTAAGGGGAGACTCTCCCCTCTGCCCTGGGAGTGTCTGGCTACTGCCTGAGCGTCCCCAGAGTGTGGATGTGAGAGGTAGGATCTGGTGTGAGGCAGCCACGGGGATCAACCCTCCCATCTTCTCTTATTTACATGACTTCGAGAGACGCTCAGCCTGTACCATTGCATCTTAGTTCGGTGCTGATGAATTAGGGATGCAGGAGTTCCTAGAGACATAGTGAGGGAATGAGGAAGTAAGGTGGGGCTGGGAAAAGAGCAGGTTACTTTTGTGGACAAATGGGGCTTCCTTCCACTAGGGACTCCCAGGGATAGAGAGCCAGGGTTTCAATCCATCAGTCCTCACCCCACTAGCTCAGGGCTGTTCCTTGACACTAATTCCTGTGATTCTGGCCTTCCCCTGGCACATATCTGACAGTTGAAAGCTGTGAAGCTGTCCAGGGCCTGTTTCCTGAGGCTGCAGGGGCCTCTGGGCAGGCGGTGGGGAGGGGGTGGGAG
>NW_004567105.1:67129992-67145893 GCF_000260355.1 Condylura cristata | reverse complement strand
GATGGTCACCAGTGCTGTCCAGTAGAAAAATAACACAAGCTACACAGTCATTTAACATTCTAGTAGGCACATTTTAAAAAAGGAAAAAGAAAAAGGTGAAATTAATATTAGTACTATACTTTATGACTCAAATTTCCAAAATACTTCCAAAAATGTGGAAATGAATAAAAATGGTTATTGGGATATTTTACATTTTTTATTTTGAATAGAGTTTTCAGTGTACATTTTTTCCCTTTCAAACAGATTATTCTGGGGAGCTGCTTGAGGTTTGCAGTAAAATTGAGCAGACAGTACAGTGTCTGTACGCTCCTTCCCCACACTTAAACAGCTGCCTCCACTGTGAACATTCCCGTTGAGAATCACGGATTTGTCGTCAGTGATGAGCCTACACTCACACATCATTATTCCCCTCAGTCCATAGTTTAGGAGTCATTTTTGGTGTTGCATATTGTAGGGTTTGGACCCCTGAATAATGAAATGTGTCCACCCTGACAGCGTCACGCGATGCGGTTTCATTGCCCTGAGGCCTGTGTCTGTCTGTCCATCCCTCCTCCCCTTGCCTTTGCAGCCACTGACCTTTTGCTGTCTCCATAGTTTTGGTTTTTCGAGAATGTCACGTGGTTGGAATCCTATCCTTCTTGGACTGTCTTATCATATGCATGTAAAGTTCTTAGTCATATGCATGTAAAGTTCTGTGTTTTTTTTTTTCTCATGACTTGACAACTTTCTGCTTTTTAGGATTAGATAATATTTCATGCCTAGATATGTCGGAATTTGCTTATCCATTTACCTACTGAAGGGCATGGCGGTTGCTTCCAACTTTTGGCAATTATGGTTAAAGTTGCTATCAACATCCATATTTGGGTTATTGTGTGCACACAATTGTTCAACGCCTTTGGGTAAATGCAAAGGAGTGAGGTTGCTGGATAGAAAGATGAAGGGGGGAAGTGGCTGGGGTTACGCAAGAGTATCCTTGAGGAGTTTTGCCAGAGCAGCCAAGTGAGGGAGAGGATGCGAAATCAGACTGCAGAGGCACAGGAGGCCTTGTGGTGAGCATGGGGGGTACGATGGGGAGAGATGATTCACATAAGAAACTTCTTTGGTTCTCATAATTCTCCTTAGTCAAATGGGAATCAATAAAGGAGTCCAGATTGTTGTTAAAAATCAAATCAACAGGGGCCCTCCCTGGTGGCTCAGTGGGTTAAAGCCCAGCACTGTGAAGTACTTCAAAGCCACTGCAGCACAAATTCCATCCCTGGCCAGGGAGCTGACCCACTGGGCGCTGCAGACCTCTCCTGACCCGCCCACTGCTCCCCTCAGCAATGTATTTCATGACGACGATGCCCCCACTTCCCAGAAGGTGGCAGTGTCACACAGCAGCACTTTGTCTTGGAGGACCAAGCACACTACTTCTCATCACTTCCACTGTGTGTGTGTAAACAAGAATTCTCTGCACAGCAACCATGTGCTGGGCTCTCACTTAAACACTCCATATTTTATATATACACATATGAGATTATATATGTGAATCTATGTCTCTCTGTCATCATCTGCAGCCTCACGGATGGATGCAGATAAAACAAATAAATAAATTAGCATTATACCCAGTAATTAGCCCTCTACATCACCAAGTTTCCTCTTCTCCAAGTCGCAAGGAAATTTTTCCAGAATGTGTGACATGAATCCCCCCCTCTTTGAATATAAGACATTGAACACAGCTTGGGTTCAAATACTGGGGTCCACCACTCAGGGATATGCTGCTCATTGGAGGGGTCTTTGGGGTATGTCTTCGAAGATAGGCACCCCAGCATCTCCCAGCCCATGTGTTCTCCCAGTAAAGTGACTTGCCATTGCTCCAGGTGTGGGAAGTGGTGTACGTGCCATCCCTGTGAAGCTAGCAGGCTTTACCACTTGGGAGGTAAAGCCCAGAGGGCTTCCGCCTGATTGTCACATCGGCACCCCAGTCACCACAGCTTGAGGAAGCCAAGCAGTCTTGCAGAGATCGTGTGGAGATAAGATTTATCTCACAATACCAAGCTCCCCAGCATTAACTTGCCAGCCATGAGAGCTTGGCTAGAATATTTCAAGTTGTGCTGTCCCAGCAGACACCCATTGGGCAGAGACGAATGTTCTCTGAGTGGAGAACTATCAGCAAAAGCAACGATTGCTGTTGTGGTATTTTTTTTCCTAGAGATTCATTTATTTATGCATACAGATCTGGGGTGCAGGCTAGAGATGCGGGACGTGAGAGGTTTCACCAGAGACAGAGTGGGGAGCAGAACAGGCATATCCATTGAAATATACTGCTGAGGGGAGCAGCGGGCAGGTCAGGAGAGGTCTGCCATGCCGTGTGGGTCACCTTCTGGGTGGGGACGGAACTTGTGCTGTAGTGGCTGTGAAGAGCTTCATAGTGCTGCGCTCTAACCCATTGCACCATGGGGGCTGGGAGCAATTGTTGTTATTTTAAACCACTTAAAATTTGGGGCACTTCATTCTGCAGCAATAGATATAATGAATTCTTATGAGGGTCTGCTTCCTGCTGGGATATTGGATAAGCAAGACAAACAGTCCGTGCTGTCATAGATGTTACTATGCAACCGGGAAAACAGACCCTAATCGAAGTATAGTAATTCACTGACTAACCTAAACTTGAAGCTGTGACAAGGTTACATGACTCCAGGCTTTTAACCTCATCTCCAAGTATATAACAGACACAGTTAATCTCCCTCTTTCCAGTGTCAGTGTGAATTTCCAATGGGAAAATGGCTATGAAGGCATATAGGGAGCTGGGAGTGTTCTGAAATATGATGACTTGAGAGGTAAAAGGAAAGCGGTTGTTTAAGCCAAAAATGGGTATAAAAGTGACACATGCACAAGGTAAAGATATGCAACTTTGGGAAAGATGTGTAGTTAAGAGTAACTCAGTCTCCATTCTCGAGTTTCCCTTCTCTCCTGAGCTGGATCCACTATTTCTGGCCCTTTCCCCCTCTTGTTTATTCCCTTATTTTGCAGGAACACATCCTAAGTACCACAAAAAGTGTATTTATTCAGTCCTCACCCTGCATAGGTAATAAGTTGTATTTAGAATTCTAGAACTTCAAGGTTCCAGTTTTTGTCTTCTAGCCCCAGGTTAAGGACATTCTGCAGGTGATGGTTTGTACTGCAGTTACAATTCTTTTTCTCATCCCAGAAACCTTCAAGATTGCCTCCACTTGTTGGCTTTCAAGTAATATCCAGCCATCTCAGGTTTTGTTTCCAGTTAGTCTATCAACCCTTGCAGGACTGATCCAGCTGAAGGCGGAGTCTCCAGTCACCTACACCAGTTAACCCAGCCCTTCACTTCAGGTTTGAATGGGAAACCACTAACTGCTAGATATTTCTGCAAAATTAACAGCAAAATTGAGAAGGGCCAATATAAGCAAACAGAAAAAGCCAGATATAACTCAGGGAACTGAAAGTTGAAAAAGTGCTGACTGACCTCTTAAATGCCTCTCCATGAAATCCCAAGTGGCAGAGTGCAGCTTCGAGGCCACTCCTCACTCCATCTCCTCCTCTAGGAACAGAGCTGACATTTGCACCTCTTTCAGAACTCCAGTGCAACCTCCTTCATCCTCAGCTCAGCATGTTATTGTGATTTCCTTAATTAGAGGAACCAGAAGAGAATTCGCAGCATTCCCCTCAAGTGCATCTTGACCTGATCCCTTGCCCACGCCTCTGTTTTCCTTTATGACTGCAGAATCAGAACCCCCCTCTTGGCTAAGGCCACACCTTACCCCCATGCCTCGCGAACCACCATTCGGTCTCTCCTTAAGGAGGTAGCACCTCCATTCCTACATCTCTCCTGTATCACTGGGGCCCTCGAATGTGCCATCCTCAGCAGCATGAAATCATGATGTCATTATTCACATCTTGAAGAAACATCAATTCCCTCCTTCCCCCTCTAGCTGCTTTCTCTCTCTGTCCTTTTGCAGGTAAAATTCTTGTCTACGTTTGCTGCATCTCAAGTTTCATCTCCCTTTCTCTCTCTCTTTTTTAAAGATTCATTTATGTATGTATATAAATGGGTATAGGCCAGCAGTGTGGGGGTAGGGGACAAGAGGATTCACCAGAGAGAGTGGGGAGCAGAACAGGCCAACTGACAAAGTACACTGCTGAGGGAAGCAGCGGGCGCAGGGAGCTGCACTGTGGGGGTCAGCTCCCTGGCCAGGGATCAAACTGGTGCAGTAGTGGCTGTGATAGCTTTAATCTATTGTGCCACCAGGGAGGGCCCTCCTAAGGAAGTTTTTAATCCGTTTATAGATTTTAAGAAGTGAGGACATTTGGTAAAGATTTTGTGGCTCTGAAAATTAAGGATCAGTTTGAGTTTGTAGACCAGTATATGGGAAAACTGAGCTAAGCTCAGCACTAGAATTTCTCAGGGGAGTAAAGTCAGGGTCAGGGAGGATAAAAGATTTGTCCCCATCTACATGGCTTGCCAGTTGCAGAGTTAGTTTTAGAACCTGGGCTGGCACCGGGGTGAAACAAGCCAAGGTATAAGATGTTCAATTTAAGGAGCATCATACTTTCAGAAGTGTGAATCCTGCAATACCCTGGGGACCTCTTCTGCCTCTTCTAGGCCCAGCCCAGCTCAGAACACCAGGGTCCTACTCCTCAGGAAGGAGAAATGGGGCCTGACTTGGAGGGCTTGGGTGACGGGGAGCCTATAGGGGTTTCTGGGGAAGGTTGGATAAGAGTCTCCCCTAAGTGAAGGCTCTGGTAGTTTGGAATGATTGTTCAGTGGGGAAGGCTGAATCATCCCAGGGGCTTTGGGGCCCTCGAGTCTGGGCACAGAGTTCCTTGCTTGGGTTATCTTTAGCGGGTTGCTGAGGGTTGCAGCATTTATGAGACCTGATGATGGGCACTTCTCGTTTCCCCCCCTCATAAAAATAGGCCCTCGGTGCAAACCATCCTGTAGGATCAGCTCTTGCAGAACTGGGCCTTGTAGGGTCATGTCTGGTGTCTGCTTCCTTCATGCAGAACTGCTTACAAAGATGTTTACCAAGGGGGGACTTCAAGGAAGTCAGTACTGTCTTTGTTGTTGAGTACTATTATTAGTTCTCATTAAGATAAAAGTAATCACCAAGATGGTAAATAAGACAGAAAAGAAAGAAAGAGGAAAAAGTGAGAGCACCCTGAAACACTCTGGCCTCCTGCTCCCCGTTGGTCCGAGGCATGGTCCTGTCTTCCCTGGTCTCTTGCTCCATTGTCATCCTTATTTGGTACATTCTTGGTAAGGCAGTCAGAGGGATTTTTAAAAATATAAAGCAGGGCCCTCCTTGGTGGCACAGCGGGTTAAAGCACAGCGCTAAGAAACTAATGCCAGTTCAGCATGAGTTCTATCCCCACCCCAGGAGGTGATCCACATGGCACAGCAGATCTCTCCTGACCCCGCCTGCTGCTCTCCTCAGCAGTGTACTTGATCAATGAAGTCATTGATCTGCCTGTTCTGTGCCCCACTCTGTCTCTGGTGAGTCGTCTCACTGCCCCTGCACCTCTGGCCTATACCCCAGTTCTGAATGCACAAATAAATAATTTTAAAAATATATAAATCAAGCAGGAAAATGATGGGTAAAGGGCATTCTATTGTAAAGGGAGAAGTAAAATTATCTCCATGGATGACATGACCCCTGATAGAGAAAATTTTAAGAAATCCTAAAAAACCCACAAGAACTGATTATTACATTCAGCAAGGTTGTCAAGTGTGAGCTCAATATATACAAGTCAGGTGCATTTCTATGAACTTGTGAACAATCCAAAGATGAAATTAAGAGACATTTTTGTAACATTAGTAAAAATAAAGCAGTCTTATTTGTTTTATTTAACAATAAATTTAACAAAGGAAGCATAGAACTTATATTCTGAAAACTACAACACCTTGCTGAAAGAAATTAAAGAAGGTTTACATACATGGAAAAGCACTCCATGTTCATAGTTGAAAAGACTGAATCTTGTTAGGTAGTAATAGTTCCCAAATTGATCTATAGATTTAATGCAGTTCTTATCAGAATCCCAACTGTCTTTACTGAGGCAATTAAGAACTGATACTTAAATTCATGTGGAAACTCAACATACTCAGACCAGCCAAAATACTCTTGAGAAAGAAGTAAAAAGTTGAAGATTCAATTTTAAAACTTTTTCAAAAGAACAATAATCAAGATAATGTGACTCTGACATAAAGATAGACACACAAGTCAATGGCATGAACTTCGGAGTTAAGAAAAAAATACATGTACCTATAGTTAATTGCTTTTGACAAGGGTGCCAAGATCATTTAGTGGAAAAAGAATAGTCTTCTCAACAATGATGTTCAGGCAATGAATTAACCACAAAAAGTACATCATAATGAATCACGATCTAGCAATAAAAGCCAAAACTACAGACTCTTAAAACAAAAGTTTTAAAACATAGGTGCATTTTTATAGTATTGGATTTGGCAACAAATTATTTCCTATAGAAAAAAAAAAAGAAAAAAAATGGATACACTGATAAAAAGCTAACCCACAAAATGGGAGCCAATAACTCAATAATAGAAACATTGCTAGTTTAAAAATAGATGAAGGGCCTCCCCGGTAGCCTAGGGGTTAAGGTTCAGTGCTAGTCAACTCTATGGCCTGAGTTTGATCCCCTACCAGGGAGGCGATCCACATGGCGTGGCAGACCTCTCCTGACCCACCCACTGCTCCCCTCAGCAGTGTATTTCAGTAGACCTGCCTGTTCTGCTCCCCACTCTGTCTCTGGTAAATCCCCTCACCTCCAACCCTCACATACCTCTGACCTACACACCAGTTCTTCTATGCAACAAACAAATAATAAGAAAAAGAAAAATAATGTTTTGAAAAAGGTGAAGGACCTAAATAGTTACTAAGCAAAGATAAACAAATGGTCACTAACAACATGAAAATATACTCAATAAACATCATTAGTCATCAGGGAAATGCAAATCAAAACCACAGTATGACACTATATCCACTGTGGTGACCTAATTAAAAAAAAGACTATAACTGTTAGCAAAAAAGTGAAGGAAGAATCCTCATACATTGCCAGTGGGTGTGTAAAATAATGCAGCCATTTGGAAAACAGTCTGGCAATTCCACGAGGAAACATTTAGTTACGATTTGGCCCAGCAAATCCACTCTTAGTTACTTACCCAAGAGAAATCAAAATATATGGCAAAAAACGTGCATATGAATGTTCACATGGTAACATACTTCACAACAGTCAAAAAGTGGAAACAACCTTAAACCCATTCACTGGTGCATGAATAAACAAAATGCAGGCTATTCAGACAATGGAATATTATTTACCCTTAAAAAATGGAGTCATGGTACCTGCAGCAAGATGGATAAATCTTGGGAACATGCTAAGTTCAGTCCCCAAAGACCACCTGTCACAGGATTCCATTTATAAGGAAAGTCTAGTACAGGCAAACAAGCAGAAACAGAAAGTGACTTAGGCCTGGGGTGTGGAGAGATGAGAAGACTGGGGAGTGACATTGTCAGGGTAAGGCATTTCATTTGAGATGACAAAATGTTTTAAAATTGACTGAGGTGCTAGTTGTACAACTGTGAATATACGATAAAGCAACACATTGTATGTTCGAACGGGGTCTGGTACATACATGACTTCTCATTTGAGTTCTCGCTCTTTTCCTATATCTGCAGCAATATCTCTGTCAATGTCTTGTGCTGCGTCTGCTTAGCCCCTTGAGGCTCCATTTGCATTCAAGAGGACATCTCAAAGTCTTCATGACCTACAAGGCCCAAGAGATTCTGGACCCCCTCCTCGACCTCCCTGATCGCATTCCTGCTCCCCGGCCTCTCTGCTCTTCCTCTAGCTGGATCACTTTTCTCCTGAATAACTAACTGCATGGCTCAATCCCCTCCCCTTTCCCTCATCTCTCTAGTCAAATAATATCTTCTCAAAAAAAACTTGCTCTGCTCATTCTATTAAAAAGTGTGTTCTTGCTGATATTTCTTTCCCATAGCATATAATTATCTTCTTAGCAGGGCTGATAATCAGCATATTTAATCACCCCTATTATAGGACTCGAACTATAGGGCCTGGTAACCCCTGTTAGACTGAGCATGAGTCCTTTAGTCATGGGGTCTTAGGGAGATCTGGGGGGAAGGGTTAGGGATGCTAGGGAGCACGTAAGCCTTCAGGCAGAGATCCAGAAATATTTCTACTACTCTGGCTACTCTTACATACCCGATGAATAGCAGCTCTGATTGTTTTGTGATAATATCAGTCTCTCCCACTAGAATGTCAGCTATATGAATGAAGCAATCTGTCTGGGATTCAGATAGATCCTTGCCGAGGAGGAATCTGGAAGGTCCATTACCCAGGGAGGAGGAAGGTCCACTGAGTTCATGTCACATCCTTTGTGATTCTCAACTACTATTGACTAAGGGTCATCACATGATACTGGATTTTTTTTTAAAGATTTATTTGTTCATACAGAACTGGGGTACAGGCCAGAGGCTCAGGGGCGGCGAGAGTGGGGAGCAGAACAGACAGATCGAAGTACACTGCTGAGGGGAGCAGCGGGCAGGTCAGGAGAGGTCTGCCGCGCCATGTGGTCACCTCCGGGGCAGGCGGGAATTGAACTCATGTGGAAGTGGATTTAGCTTCTCAGTGCTGTGCTTTAACCCACTGCGCCACCAGGGAGGGCCCTGATACTAGATTTTTGACATCACTTGCTGGAACAATGGGAAAAACTTCCTGATGAATTCAATGTGAAGAATTATAGGAAGGGAGGAGTTCAGGATTATCCAAGTTTAGGGGTGGGCAGCCAGAAGTCTCAAGATGCCATATGCCATGATAGGAAGTACTAAGTGGGAGCATGTTTTGAGTGGAAGTCAGGAGCTCAGTTTTATCCATATTTAAGACCTTTCAATGTACAAATAGAGGGACATGTTGGGGAAATAATGGAACCTAAAAGTCTGCATTTCAGGGAAGAAGTCCTGGTTTAGAATATAAATTTCAGAATCTTTGGAGAATGGATAATATTTATATCCATGAACGCAGTCAGACTAATACCTAGGAAGTGAGTGAATTAGGGAGCAGGCTGAACAATGGAAAGGATAGTAACACAGTAAGAAACTGGGGATATGAAATGCCAGAAGAGAGGCTGAGAGAGTATGCAGTGAAAAAAGAGAAAATCAAGAAAATGAGGAGAAAGGCAAACACTATGTCCAGGAAGAAGGAGTAAATCATTTGAGACAAATGCTGCTTCTAGTGGAATAATAAGAGAACTGAGGGCTGACAAGTGAATGATGTGAATGACCTTTGCCAGAGATAGTTGGGTAAAACCAATCATGCAAAAGTTTTGTGGGAGTGCATTTAAGAGAGAATGGAAAGAGAGCAACTGGCGTACACAAGCAGGGAATACAGCATTTCTTTCTTTTTTTTAAAGATTTATTTATTTATGTATGTAGAACTGGGGTACAGGCCAGAGGTGCAGGGGCAGTGAGAGGATTCACCAGAGACAGAGAGGGGTGCAGGACAGGTTGATTGACAAAGTACAGTGCTGAGGGGAGCAGCGGGGGGTGAGGGGGTGGGGGCAGTCAGGAGAGGTCTGCTGCGCCATGTGGGTCACCTCCAGGGTGGGGATCGAACTCATGCTGAAGTGGCTTTAGCTTCTTAGTGCTGTGCTTTAACCCTCTGCGCCACCAGGGAGGGCCCCTAGTCCCACTTTTAAATTTTCTGGTCATTGTCTCTGTAATGATAGCTTCATAGTGCTACACTTTAATCCCTTGCACCACTAGGGATGCCCCCTACTTTCTGTATTTCTATCTTCTGTGGTAAAACATCTTTATGTGTTTTGCCCATGTTCCAATTGGATTGTTTGCTTTTTTTCACTGTGACGTTCTGGGAGTTTTAAAACATATTACCTCTATCTGTCCTTTGTTGGTCATGTGGTTGGCAAGTGTTTTCTCCTACACTGTAGCTTGACATTTTCACCTCTTTACAAAGTCCTTGCAGAACAAAATTCAAGAAATATGACGATGTTCAATTTAGCCATTTTTTTATGTTAAGGATTTTGTTTTTGGTGTCAAGTATGAGAGGTCTTGCTTAACCCTACATCTGAAAATATTGCCCTACACCTTATTTTATAAAAATTTTTTTAGATTTAACATAACATAAATCAATTTATGAGATTTAATAGAAACCACTTGCATTCTTTATTAGACACTTTCCGGGTAAAAATTGAGAGCCTTCAGTCTTCTTTGTTGTCTTGGAAAATAGGTGTCTTTTGGCTAGTCTCATCAAAACTTCCTTCTCCCCTCTCTTTCCCAGACCATTTGGGGGTGGGGCCAGGCAGCAGAGGGGTGTTCTTTCTCACCGCTGAGATGGATCTTCTGCCGCTAGTCAAAAAAGATTTATACAAGCTTGATGATCCTTTCCCCAGTGTAGCTTTTAGGCTCTATCCTAAAGGACTTTTCTGGAAATTAGCAGACCATCTTTATTTATGACCAAAATTTGGTAGGGAGACAGGGCTTGCTAACAGTGCACCCAAGAATTATAGTTACCCAGGTGCAGACATAGCTGGAAAGCCACAAACTTCCTCTATTGAAGCCTGGATTGGTATTCTCGGAAAATTTATAATGCAAAGAGAATGCTGAATCCAAAAGAGGAAAGAACTCATCTCATCTGAGATGTCCATTTCAGTCTGGTCAATCTCTGAGAGAAAACACAATTCCTCCTGCAAAACGAAATGAGAACTGGTAGTAAAAGTGTTATTGGAACTCCTCCATGGAAACACAAAGAAATTTAACACAAACAGCAGTTCCCAGAGGAAATTAACTCCAAGAATTTGTTTTCAGTGAAATTTTCTACGTAACAAATCAGAAGTTAAGTTTCATGGAGTAAAATTTAGACACACTGTCTATTCATTCGCAGAGCCTAATGCCGCCCGTGGAATGTAGTAACTTGATTTTACTTTATTTTTATTTAAATTGAGGTAACAGTCATGTGTTTACAACACTGTGCATGATGTAAGGGAAGAGGGTCACACCTCCTCAGATGTATGTTGCCACACCACCCCATAACTTGATTTTGAAATAAATGAATAGATCTGAAAACATGTTCTTTTCACTGGGATAAATGGATTCTGGAAATGCGTGGGGTGGAACTTTTTTAAAATATGTATCTAAATAAGTAGGCCTACATAGAATTCTTCCAAATGTATGAATTCTTCCAGATGTAAGAACTGGCAGCTTTGTTTTGTATTTGTTTCTGCCCCCCACCATCATCCCGTATGTCCCCTTCTCCCTCCTCTCCCTCTTATTCCGGATTTTACACTTCTTAGAATAGAAGCTGAGGGAGGGAGTGGTTCTGTTTCCTGCCTGGGCCGCCTGCACCTCCAGAGGCCCCAGCTGCAGGCGGGTGTCTCCATCAATGAGAAGTGAGAACACACCCCATGGGGCTGCATAGTTCCTGGGTGCAGAGTTAGAAGAAAGAGGGTCTGTGGATATACCTTCCAGGGGAGGTTCTGCAACTGAGGACAGAGGACCAACAGTGACCGATAAGTTTGAGAAATGACATTTAAGGATGACACCTGCAGGGGGTACAGAGGACAGCAAACCATCACTCCTCCCAGAGGGGAAACTGAGAACCAGTGAGAGTGAGAGCTGGGGTGAGAGTGAGAGCTGGGGCTAGAGCGGGCACCAGGTGGTGATGGGAGCTCTGGTCAGCTCTTAGGCATGTGGCAAGCAGAGGAGACAGTGTCCTTGGGAATGTGAGCAGGTGCCCAAGTGACCCCACAGCCTGGAGGAAGGTGGGAGCGAAGGGCCTGTTTATGAAACGCATAACCATCTTCATGGCTGAGGGAAAGAGGAGCTCTTGTGCACTTGTTTTCAAGGTGACCCGCTGAGAGGTGTCTTTTTTGTGCTTTTAGCAGCAGAGAAAGGAGCTAGTGGGGTTTAGCAGCAGCTGGGTCCTCAGACTACACTTTGGTGATGGGAGAGTACAGGTGAGTTTTAGCATTTCACCTAGAAAGGGTTCCAAAAAGTGAGTATCATTGCTATTTAAAAAACAACTACAGGCCCTCCCTGCTGGGGCAGCGGGTTAAAGCACAGCACTGAGAAGCTTAAGCCACTTCCACATGAGTTCGATTCCCGCCTGCCCCGGAGGTGACCACATGGAGTGGCAGACCTCTCCTGACCCGCCCGCTGCTCCCCTCAGCAGTGTACTTCATCCATCTGCCTGTTCTGCTCCCCACTCTGTCTCTGGTGAATCCTCTCACCCTCCGCATCTCTGGCCTGTACCCCAATTCTATATGAATAAATAAATAAATCTTTAAAAATTAACAACTACAGCAGCACATACACTGTTTTTTCCTTTTCTTTCTGTCTTGTCTAATGAGAAGATGGACATTAGCTGAACCCACTGCAGTCATTATTTCACAATATATGTAAATAAACTTCCACAGTGATATACTGTAATTATTTCTCAATAAAGCTACCCCAAACCCCTTCTATACCCGCATATTTATTTGCGTAAGCAATTTTATTTTTTTTTTCATGTGTGCATGAATACTTTTACATGTAGATATAGAATTAATGCCAAATTTTGTGTGATTTATTTTAGCAGTGTCATATTCATCTATGGAAGCACAATCTAATTAGGAAAAGACACACCTTCCATCTCACAGAGAAAGAATTCTGATAAAATTTTATTTTCAGTGTTTGCCAATTATGTATCAAATATGTAATCTGATCCAATGTATAAAATACTTTATTTTAAATTACTTGAATAAATAATTATTTAAAATAATTAATTAAATAACTATAATCACTTCAGAAGAAACTTTTTGGGGGAGGATGACAGAGTCTTATGATGACAGGAAATAAAATATTACATTTGAGACATACTGATGATTTGCTTAGCTTTCATCTTTATTTGGAAAGGAAATAAAAATTTCCTTAAAATTTTTTTGTAATAGAAAATTCACAGGGTACAGAGTGGGCTGAAGTCAAGTCAACCTCACTGTCCTGCCCCGGAGGCCAGTACTCCCTCCTGGGTTCTCCACTTGCGGTGCTATGGGAAGAAGGAGCCGGGATCAGCCCAGGGGTCTGTGTTTAGATGTGGGTCTTTTGTCTGGTTAACCTTTTTAGCTCTCTGTCTTCTCCCTGATCCTAGGAAGCTGGGCACACCTGAGATTACATCCAAGGCACATTAACACCTCACTTCTTCCACCAGCACTCAGATTCTGTCTTGAGAGGGGGGTCCCAGACCCGGGGAAGCCCAGAGAATGCCCCCTGCCAGGTGACCCAGAAGTTCGAGGCTGACTTTGGACCAGCTCTGTTCCACAGTCCCCTCCCTGCCCTCCTCTCCTCCCCACACTTCACACTAGTCAGGCCTTGGTCTTGTCTCAGTCTCTCATTCAGTGTGATGGCTCTCCCTCCAGATAACTGCCTTCAAACATCTGTTTGTGCTTTGACCTGGGCAAATTTCTTGATCTCGCTCTATACCTCCAGCATCCCCAAAGCAAGTGCACAAAGGGGAATATTGTAACCTCAAGTGAAATAATTAGTTATGTGAAAGCATGCTTTGGCTTGAGACCTGTCTTAAGAGTTCTCCAGAGAAACAGAATCAATAGCAGGTGCATATTACCTGTGGCTCTATAGAGAATGAACTGGGACAGTGTCCCAACCAGGTAAAGCTTTGAAGCAGATGTGACTGGGAAAATTCTGGTCTCTAAAAGAGCTATTTTGGTAAGATTATGTTCCATGCCCTTCATTGCTCAATCCTTTAGGTTGCACATGGTGAAAATGAGAAGCAAATAAGGGAATTTACTGCTTCATGTAATGAAAGGGTCAAAAATGGGAGTGTGATGGGATCCAGGTTCTTAAGCTATGACAGTAAAGTCTCTTTCATCATCTTTTGGTTCTGCTTTTCTTCCAGTTAGCCTCCTTCTTCTTTAGCAAATTCTCCCCTAACGATAGCAAGACCCAGATGAGCAGGTCTAGACCTCTGTCCTGCCTACTGAGGGTCTCAAGAGAGATGGAAAGAGAGGACCTGCTAATGTCCTGAAGTGAACCCTCACTGGATCATCTTCAGCAGGTGCTTACTTATGACCAGTCTAGGTGGTCAGAGGCATGGAATAAAATGGGTGCCCCATGGGGGTCATCCAAGTTCATGCTTACTTTCCTGTCTTCCTGAGTATTGGGTCGCCCCCCCCCCCAGGGTATTATAATTCATTCCCATGGTTATTCTTTTTGAATGCTCTAATTCTCCCACCTGGCTCTTGTGTTCTTTTCACATAAGCCCTTTAGTATTTCAGCACTTTGTTTTATAGCACAAATAGGGCTACAAATAACTTTTCTTTGTCTTCACATGGACTTAGTAAGTTTTTTCAGAGTACTAATTCTTTTAGTAAGGAAGGAAATTTGGAAGTCAGGGTCTGGGCACTTGGCTTCCTGCATGTCACTGGGTATCCCTGCTCTAGCTTCTTTCAGTGGGCAGAGCTAGATACACACATGTGCACACAGGAGTCCATATTGCTACTGATTTGTGCCACCAAAACAGACTCCTCTTCCATATTTGTATCTCCTTTCCCTCATGCTCAAAACAAATGTTGATCCTGAAGAAAATACAAAGTCCACTTTCTCAAAGGCCTATGTGATCTGGAAAAAGAAGATTCAGCAAGGACTAATTTAGCACATGAAGCCAGGGTCAGTGTTTAGAGCATTTCTAAAACATTAAATATTACTTTTTTTTTTTTTTTTTTTGCTCAAGTTGCCAAAGAGAGAGAAATTCATCATTCCCTTAAGGTAAAGTACCCAAGAGGACGATGCCCTACAGCTGGGTCCCCAAAGTACTGAATCCATGGTATGCCAGTGAACCCACACCCCCACCCCGAGAAAGTAAAAAGTCTGCAGCTTGGTGTGGAAGAGAGAGGGGAATTCTCTCGCTGATAATCTTTAACCACACGCCACTCCCTTCCATACATTTGAAGCCTGCATCCCAGTGTTTAAAAGAAACACTTCAACTACAGTGATCCTGGACAGGCAGAAACTCTAGTTTGAGGTAAAGGTGAACTCGAATCCCTGGAGGAAACCTCCCAACTCCATTCTGAAAGAATGTTGACATATTTCCAAAGAAATGAAAGTAAACATAACTATATACATGAATAAACTAATAAAACACAAGGTGAAAAGGCACCATGAGTAAAGGCTAACATGGAAATAATCTGACAGAAAATTCAGTTCCAAATAAGTTCAGAGGTTGAAAACCATTTGTTATATAAGAAATAAAAGCTTACTGAATAAAGTTTGGAACATGATAGAAAGGTATAAAAATTGAGCCCACTATGGAAAACTGTTCGGAGGTTTCTCAAACTGCTAAACATGGAGCTTCCCTACGACCCAGCAATTTCACTCCTAGGTATCTACCCAAAAGACACAAAAACACTGATTGAAAAAGATACCTGCACCCCATGTTTATTGCTGCTTTATTCACAATTGGTAAGGCATGGAAACAACCCAAATGCCCAAAAATGGATGACTGAATTAAAAAGATGTGGTACATATACACAATGGAATATTACTCAGCAACCAAAAACAAAACAAAACAAAACCACATGCCTTTTGCAGCAACATGGATGGAGCTGGAAGGGATCATTCTTAGTGAAATGAGCCAGAAAGAAAAAGAAAAATACTGGATGGTTTCACTCATAGCAGGAGTATAACGGACCAGGGGAGAAAGTAAAGATAATGAACAACTAAATACCAGAGACATTTTATGAAAATAATAAAGATAATGAACAACTATATACCAGAGACATTTTATGAGGGTGGAGTGGGGAATGGGATCAAAAATGGTGGGGGGAGGGAAGTGCACTGGACTATGGTGATGG
>NW_004567105.1:67101389-67129892 GCF_000260355.1 Condylura cristata | reverse complement strand
ACACAGGTGATTCAATGATGGGAAGCCCGCGGGGATTACAACTGAGATGGAAAAAGGCACAAAATGATGTAACAATAAGCTATTATAGTATTAAAAAAAAAAAACTGAGCCCACTTCCCAAATATAAATGTTTGCATAGGTTTATGAATTATTATGCTCCTTGTTTTGTAATTTCCTTTGTTTGTTCAATGAATAGTTATTGTACATACTCGGGATGTCAAGGAATAGTGACCAGGGCAACACAAAATGTTGAACTTTCATTGGATTCTGGATTTTAAAAATCTATCAAGGAAAATTTGGGGACAGTTGGAGAAAATCTGAATATTAACTACATATGAAATAAAATAATTGAATCAGGGTTTAATTTCTTGGGTGTGATAATGGTATGAGGAGAACCCTTCCTCTGAGATAATACATGTTGATATAATTAGGAGTTAAATTTTAGTCAAGATGTCTGTAATTTATTCCAAATGTTCAGCAAAAGAAAAGTCAATCTCTCTTTCTTTCAATCTCTCCTCTCTGCTGGGAGAGAGATCACACAAATGTGGCAGAATGTTAAAACTGGTGAATCCAAGCAAGGATTATCTGGTGTTTATGGTAGTAATCACTAAACTTCTTAGCGTTAAAATTTTCAAAACAGGAAGGTAGGGAGTGGAGAAGTGAAATAAATGTTCTTAATCTTAATTCTTTTTTTTTAATTTATGCATATAGAACTGGGGTACAGGCCAGAGGTACAGGGGTGTTGAGAGGATCCACCAGAGACAGAATAGGGAGTAGAACAGGCAGGTTGTAGAAGAACACTGCTGAGGGGAGCAGCGGTCTAGACAGGAGAGGTCTACTGTGCCATGTGGGTCAGCTCCGGGGCAGGGAATCAAGGCTAGCCTTATAGTGCTGCATTTTAACACTTCGCACGACCAGGGTGGGCCCAAATCTTAATTCTTAATCTGGTTAATTCTACCAGCAGTCATATTTTAGGTGGCTTAACATGGTTCATTGCAACTTATCAATATCTAAAGATTAAAAAAAAGTTGAATTTGGCTCTCCCTGGTGGCACGGCGGGTTAAAGCACAGCACTGAGAAGCTAAAGCCGCTTCCACCTGAGTTCGATTCCCGCCTGCCCCGGAGGTGACCACATGGCGCAGCAGACCTCTCCTGACCCGCCTGCTGCTCCCCTCAGCATTGTACTTCTTCGTTCTGCATGTTCTACTCTCCACTCTGTCTCTGGTGAATCCTCTCACCACCCCTGACCTCTGGCCTGTAACCCAGTTCTGTATGCACAATAAATAAATCTTAAAAAAAAAAAAAAAAGGTTGAATTTAGTGTCCCCAGAGCATTCTCTTCCTAATCTCATAGATAGAGCAATAATTCCTGCATGTAGGGAGTTGAGTTGGGTGTTTTCCACGTGGGTGAGGCAACTGACAGGAAAGACCACTGGAACATCAGTGCAATTGGGTGTGTGCCAGTAACAAGGCAGAGGAGATGCCTTCTCCTTCCTGTTCATAATGTTGCGTTTTGAAGTTTAAGGAAGGAAAATTTCCAAATCAAGAGCAGTTTGATGGAAAGAGTTTGGTTGAGGAATAATATGTTCCTGTATTCAAATCCTAGCCCATCCACTCTCTGCCCACCTAATATTGATAACCACCACCACGGCCTCCCCTGAGATTCAGGGGGCATGGGCTATGGGCCAGGTCCTGTCTAAGAACTTCACTAATATTGACGCACTGAATTCTTGTGGCAGCAGGAGGGTGAGCTATTACCGTCACTCTCACTTTACAGAGGAAGAAGCCGAGTGCTAAACTGTGGGGAGCTGGCCCAAGTCTCACAGCTGGTGGACAAAAGAATTGGCTCTGGGCTGTGCCCCTTGAAGATCCCTCAACACCACAACATCTTATGGTTTCTTAGATGTGGTCTTAGGGAGAAGTGTGAGGGTGAAAGGAAAGTGGCTGGTCGTGGAGGCTGCTTAGGTGCTGGCTTACCCTTACCTCTCCTGCCTTCAGGCAGAGCGTGTGCTAGGTCAGCGGGAGCGTGTGCCCTGGGAGGAAGAGGTAGTTGCAAGGTCGCAGAAACTTAACTCCAGAGTGTGTTTACTGGGATGGCTTCCCATTCTTCTCCATTCAGGGGCTTTTCGTGCTGCTTCCATATGACAGATTCTCCTGTCAGTCTCGCTTCTCCTCCTGAAGAAGGTAGAGAGTCCGCTAGCGGAGGGGAGTTGAGTGCTCCCCTTCGTGCAGGGCAAAATGTGGGGATTTTATAGCATCCTGGGCATCTCACGTCCATGAAGTAGGACCTGGACCTCTGTTCCAGACTCTGTGTTCGTTCCGTCTTCTGGAGCCTGATGAGGGACATTCTTTGCGAGAGGCATCTTCTCGCAGGGAGGCCCACAGCGCCAGAAAAGGTGCAAGGATTGGGCTCTCCCTGGTGGTGCAACAGGTTAAAGCACAGCACTATGAAGCTATCACAGCCACCGCAGCACGAGTTTGATCCCTCGCCAGGGAGCTGATGCAAATGGCGCAGCAGACTGCTCCTGTCTCACCCATTGCTCCCCTCAGCAGTGTACTTTGTTGATCTGCCTATTCTCTTCCCCACTATGTCTCTGGTGAATCTTCTCACCTCCTGTACCTCTGGCCTGTACCCCAGTTCTGTATGCATAAATAAATACATCTTTAAAAAAAAAAAAAGAAAAAGACAGCTTTTAAGGGAATTTTTTTATAATAGTTTATTTTTACATATTTTTGTGCATTTTTCCATCCCAGTTATAATCCCCTTGGGTTTCCCTTCCCCCTCTGTTTTTGATCCCATTCCTCACTCTACTCCCACAAAATGTCTCTGGTATATAGCTGTTCATCATTATCATTATTTTCTCGCCTGATCCGTTATATTCCTGCTATGAGAGAAACCATCCGGTATTTTTCCTTTTCTTTCTGGCTTATTTCACTAAGTATGATCTTTTCCAGCTCCATCTATGTTGCTGCAAAAGACACGTGTTTCTTTTTTTTGGTTGCTGAGTAATATTCCATTGTGTATATGTACCACATCTTTTTAATCCAGTCAGTCATCCATTTTTGGGCATTTGGGCTGATTCCATGTCTTTCCAATTGTAAATAAAGCAGCAATAAACATGGGGTGCAGGTATCTTTTTCAATCAGTGTTTTTGTGTCTTTTGGATAGATACCTAGGAGTGAAATTGCTGGGTCGTAGGGAAGCTCCATGTTTAGCAGTTTGAGGAACCTCCAAACAGTTTTCCACAGTGGTTGTACTAGTTTGCATTCCCACCAGCAGTGCAGGAGTGTTCCTTTTTCTCCACATCCTTGCCAACATTTGTTGCTAGTTGTTTGAAGATGTGCCATTCTCACTGGGGTGAGGTGGTATCTCATTGTGGTTTTAATTTGTGTATCCCTTATTACATGTGATGTTGAACATTTTTTCATATGCTTGTTGGCCATCTTCATTTCCTCTTTGGAGAAGTGTCTTTTTAGCTCTTCTGCTCCCCCCCCTTTTTTTTTGATGGGATTGTTTATTTTTGTTGAGTTTCATCAGTTCTCCATATATTTTTGTGATTAATCCTTTATCACTAGTTTTGTGTGAGAAAATTTTTTCTAAGGGAAATGATTTTAATTCACAAACTTCATCCTTTCTAAGGAATGAAATAAGAGACCATCAGATGCAGTTCTGGGTGGCTGGTGGTCTAGCAAGCGCAGCCCAGAAGGTCAGATTTTCCATGGAAGTACACACAGGGACCTCCTCAGAAAATCTGGATGTGCCTTCATCTCGTGGCTACACACTCTCTCACCTTGCTCCACTGAAGCAGGAAGCATCTTGGATTTCACACCAGCTCCTCAGAGAGGCTGCCTGCCCCAAGGGCTGGGAGGGAACAGGTCTCATATACTCTCAGGGGATGAAGGAATGACAGACCCACGCTTGGGGAAACTCGCAGATCTGACTTGGTCAACCTGAAGTGGTAGCTGCATGGTTGTTATTAACCTCTGTAGTAACAGTCCACCCAGCAGTGTGAACCTTTGACTGATTTCTCAGGCTTTGGGGGCCCCCCAGAGCTTGGATTCTTATCAGGCAAGGGTTAAGGAGGAGCTGCAGGCCCTCCCCACAGGGCCCTAGCACTGGGCCTTTGTGCCACAGACACACAAAGGGAAGAAGTTCTTTCCTTTGAGTCACTTTGTACTGGGACACTGGCATTTCCCCACCTGCTGGACAGGCGTTGTTCCCAGACCACCCACCCTAGTGGCCCCTGAATGAGCTCCCCCAGGACGGGAGATGCTTGTCTTGCTCCTCTTGATGCACAGAAGTACCTCTCTCAGTCTTGCCCCCTGGAAACTTGGGCTCATTTCAGAATAAGTTGTGGCTTCTTTTGTCCATTTTTAGAATGATTTTACGCATAGCTGTGAAAGTAAAAACAGGATTTATAATGCTAGAGGCTGAGGAAGAATTTTGCAACTCAAACCCCAAAGGAGAAGTAGTGGTTTTGTCAGCTCTCCCTGACAGTGGAGATTAATGTTTCTCTGCCACCAGCCGTGGGACCTAAAATAGATGCTCACTTGGGAGAAGAAGTGGGGCACAGAAGGCCACCAGCCTACCCCATCGTGGATGGAGGCCTGGCAGGTGAAGGCTGGCTGCTACTGGCAGCTGCTCTGGTCCCCCTGAGAAGTACTACAGCCTAGCGGTCCTGGAGCCAGAGTAGGACTGGGAGCTGCAGGGCCTGAGAGCCACAGCAGGCTGGAAGCACCAGGCCATCTGTGCAGCACCCTAGTTGGAGTGTGGGAAGGTGGCTGTCCAGTGGGGCTGTCCAGTGGGGGGGAGGGAAGGACAGTTCCCAGCTACAACTTCACGGAACTGCAAATAACAGAATGTCTAATCCATGGTGTGAGCTTGGGAGGCTTTGTGGCTTCGGTATTAGGAAGTTGGGGGAAAAGCAGCCCACGGTGGACGCAGCCATATAAACATGTCACCCAGGTGTCCCACACTTTCCTTAGTTACCTTCTTCCTCCTTCCTCTTTTGCAGATAGTCACACTTCCAGGTAGTTGAGGAGCTGTATGCCTTTTCCAAAGCTCGCCTCAGGGGTACTGTGGGGCATGAGCACCTGCTGGCCCGGATTACAGTGTGAGGGTTTCTGCGACTTCAAGTCATCCCGAGTCCATTTTTTCCTGTATTAGGAAAAAATTAGCATTTTTTTTCATATAAGAAGTATATTTAATCCATGCAAATGATCCATAAGAATGTACATAAGAAGTACATTCTTCTTCAGACATGTATAAGTTCAGCTCACAAATACCAGCACACCATGAATGATGTCTCTCCCACGGCTTCGGAGTGCCTTCAGGGGTTCCCAGTCTGGATTTTGTCAGTGAAAAGGGAGCCACTCTTTCCTCTCCCTTCCCCTGGCTCTCTGGAGCTATAGTCCACAGATACATTGTGTAAGATTGTGGTGATGGTGGCATGATTTGCTACTTGGAGTATCGCAGTGACTCTGCAATCGTGTGACCGATATCCCCTTCACTTCACAGAATTACCTCTGGTGAGGGTGGTGAAGACACAACTTGAACACACACCGCGTATTTAGTGTCAGCTATAGTCCACTGCCTTAGATTCCCAGAAAATGCTCTTCTTAGAAAGAAACATTTGTGGGCCTTCCCTGGTGGAGCAACAGGTAAGGACCCAGCACTGCAAGATACTGCGAGGTAGCCGTGGCTGCTTCAGTGTGAGCTCGATCCCCGCCCCGGAGCTGACCCACATGGCGGCGGCAGACCTCTCCTGACCCGCCCGCTGCTCCCCTCAGCAGTGTACTTTCTCAGTCGACCTGTTGTGCTTCCCACTCTCTCTGGTGAAGCCTCTCACTGCCCCTGCACCTCTGGCTCGTACCAGTTCTGTATGCATAAATAAATAAATCTTTAAAAAAAGAGAGAGAGGGAAGGCCCTCCCTGGTGGCGCAGCGGGTTAAAGCACAGCACTGAGAATCTAAAGCCGCTTCCGCCTGAGTTCAATTCCCGCCTGTCCCGGAGGTGACCACATGGTGTGGCAGACCTCTCCTGACCCGCCCGCTGCTCCCCTCAGCAGTGTACTTCGTCGATCTGCCTGTTCTGTTCCCCACTCTGTCTCTGGTGAAGCCTCTCACCGCCCCTGCACCTCTGGCCTGTACCCTAGCTCTGTATGCACAAATAAATAAATCTTAAAAAAAAAAAAAAGAGGGAAACATTTGTTTCCTTTTCCTTTGATCAATGCCTGCCCATTACCTCCACCCCCGAGGCCCTGGCAACAACCTTCCTGCTCTGTGTTTCTGTGCATTTGGCATTTTTAGATTCACACACAGAGATTCTGTAGTGTTTCTCTTTCTGTATTTCACTGATTTCACTTTAGCATAATCCCTCCAGCTTCACCCATGGTGTCATAAATGACAGATTTCCTTCTTTATGATTGGCTAGTATTCCATTGTGTGTGTACATATATGCAGGAACACACACGCACACATACGATTTTCCATCCATTTATCTGGTTGATCCCATGTCTTAGCTATCATAAATAATGCTAAGACATTATGTAGGTGCTACAGGAACGTGAGTGCAGGTTTCTCCTCCACACCATGATTTTACTTCCTTCAGCTAAACACCAGGAAGTGTGGATCATAAGGGAGTTCTTTTAATTTTTCGAGGAACCGCCATATTGTTTTCCACAGTGGCTGCAACAATTTACATCCCTGCCAGTATTGCACAAAGGAGTTCTTTCGTGCATCCACTGATTATTTCCCAGCCTGTATAACTGCCAGGGCTGGAGTAATGATGACCATGTGGTGCCATTTCTCCTGCCTCTGGTCGATTTATATGAACATCACACAAAATAAACTCTAACTAAGGGTTTGTTTTTCTTGACTCTCCATGTAAGTAGCATCTGGCTAACAACCTCTAAAAAGCCCCAGTATTTCATCAAAATGCTAACGAAAATGCTCAATAATGTCACAGATGAAGGCTGAAAGTACCTTGACAGAACTGGACCCAATCTGCGTTCCCTACAATGGAGAGGCGTTCAAAAAGAGAAACCATTATGAATTTTACCTTATGAAACAGAGAAATGGTAAATGACACCAGGAAAAAAATATTTGTAAAGTAAGTCAACAGAGAGAGAGAGTGTGATCTCTATAACAAAAGGTTGTAATATTTCCTCCACAATGAGAAGAAAGTCCCAGAGAATAGGAGCTGAGGAACTGAAGATTGCTCTTGAGTATCTCTCAATGGAGTAGAGACTTGGAGGAGACCTCAAGAAGATGGAGAAGATGTGGACTTAAGATGTGGTTTCTAGCAATGGAGAGTATTCTGACCTGCTTGTTTGTTAACTGAGAATAATCTAGATGAACGGGGAAATTTTTTGTTTTTAATTTTCCTCTTAGTTCTCCCTCTCTCTTTAAAGATTTATTTATTTATGCATACAGAACTGGGGTATAGGTAAGAACTGCAGGGGTGGTAAGAGGACTCACCAGAGACAGAGTGGGGAGCAGAATAGGCAAATCCACTGAAGTGGGGCAGTGGGTGGGTCAGGAGATGTCTGCTGCCCCATGTGGGTCCCCTCCCTGGCCGGGGATTGAACTTGTGCTGCAATGGCTGCTGAGCACTTCTGAGTGCTGTGCTTTAGCCCCCTGCACCACAAGGGAGGGCCCTCTTAGTTCTTTTTTATCAAAATAGCATTGGTTTAAAACTTAAGTTTTGGGTGTACAGCATTATAAATCAACAGCTGTATATACTACATTACATTCACTACTGAAAATCTAGTTTCCATCCTTTACCACACAATTGAACACTTTTATCCAACCGACTCACCTCCCCACACTCCCCATTCCATTCTGAACATCACTGTTTTGTTAACCTCTACGAATTTGTTTTTGTTTTTTGTTCATTAGCTTTGTTTCTCTGTCTTCCACGTATGAGTGAAACCTTGTAGTTTTGTTTTTCTCTGTCTAATTTACTTCACTTGCAGAGAAAGAGAGATGAGAAATTGTGCAGGAGAGAGGAGACATGCCGAAATACAATCCTTGAGGCGACCACTTGGGAGAGGAGATTACGTGCACATGTTTGTCTTCATGTCAGAGCAGGGACAGGAAGTGCTTCCAGCATATCAGGAGGTTAGGCGGAGGGTAGAGTCACAGCTGTGGGCAGGTGGCTGGAGTCTGGAAATTACTTTCTGGTTTCTTCTGTTTCTCTGTGAAGTTGTGTGCCTTGAAAGGACCTATTTTAGCTATTGCCAGTGGGAGTATGAATTAACCTTTTGGTGATAGGCTTCCCAGCTTGGCAGGTGGGTAACCTCCTAAGAGAGGGCACCCAGATATGCCAAAGCATTCTTAGAGTTGGGGTACTGAATTTCCTTGGCTGATTGAAACACCCTCTCTTCTCACAAAAGCCAAAGACACATTGTGTCTGTAATAAATTTACTTCCTTATAATATATGGACATTTGTGAAGTGCAATGTAGCAAGAATTTACTAGAGATTTAAATCAAATTGCATGTGCCTTTTTTCCTTTTATTTTGCAGTTGACAAGTTTTACGTTATTCTGAGACGGCTATATTTTAGTGTATCCAAAACGGAAATGCGACCTTGCTGCAATCAACTGTGCTAAATCTTGGATAAATTCTCTTTGTTGTCATTTGAAGATAACTTTTATTTTTCTAGAAATGGGTTTTTTAAGCTGTCAGTTTTCACATGGGCTTTGTGGGAGGGTGACCTGGTGTATTTACTGCTTCTTGCTCTCAGACACCCCTATAAGCCTCAAACAAGCCGGATGTTGCTGGGTTTCCCCCCAACTGTTTTATTGTGGTTAAATACCCATGTGATATTAACTGTAATCAACATGTGTATGCATACAGATCCATGGTATAAAGCACATTCGCATTTTTTTTTAACAGTCATCACTACTATCCACCCCCAAAACTCTTTTCATCTTGCAAAGAACTAAACAGGAAAATAATAATTCCCTGTGCACCGCCCCCCCCCCCAGATTTTGTATAACATTGATGATCTCCTGTGTCCCCTTAAGTTCAAGGACTAAAAGATCTGTTTACTTAAAATGTCTTCTTTTTTCATGTCAGCAGACAATTTTTGAAAATCCTCCTGAACTCCTACTGGTTCTCTCTGCTATGAAGCAGGCTTCTCAAAAAGAGAAGTCGCTTTCCCTCTCCACCTCTTAAAATCAGCAGTCAGTATTTCAAAACATAGTCAAAACCTGCAATATCCTGACCAAAAAGACTGAGAACAGGTGTCTATGAGAAAGTCAGAGATTGAGGTCCTAGGACTAGCAGCTACACCGTGTCAAGTTCTGAAAAGCAATTTTGTGGGACCAAGCAAGAGGCACACGGATGCCTAAATTCACTGATCTAGAAATTCCTCTTGCATAATGAATGGCATGTACAAAGACAAATAAAAAACTGGGTATTGAATTCATGTCCATCAGTAGGGGCTTGCATAGATAAAAATCTATATGGACACCTGTTCCTTTCTTCCCTTGACAGTAAAAAAATAAATAAAATAAAGTCTCTGCAGACTCCTGTGCAACCATTACAAATCATGTCTGAGTTTGCTATACAGTGAAATGTTTACACTAGAATGTGAAGTTAAAAAAAAAAGATGTAAAATAGTATATATGTTATGATCTCAGCTTTTTTTTTTAAGGTCGTCTGCAGAAAAAGGCATGATAAAAGCCACTTTAGGGCTAAACAATGGTTCTATCTAGAAGGTGGAATATTGTGCAACTTTCAATGTGTTTATGTTTCTTTTCTTTTTTTTTGGTATTTTCTATGACTGTGCGTCTCTTCTATAATCTGAAAAGTGTATACAAATGTTATTGAGCATTATCTAAATTTCAGGTAGATAATGTGATGACTTTATATATGTATGTATTATAAAATGATTACCCCAGTAAGGTGGGTTAACACATCCTTCACCTCACATAAGTTATAATTTTGTGTGTATAGTCAAAACTTTTGAAGTCTTATTAACTTTCAAATATACAATATGAAACTTTTTTTTTTTTACTGTAATCACCTGAGGACTGGTCTCATCTTTTATCAGTTTGTTACGGATGCAGGAACTTGAGGTAGGAGCTCTTGCACTCATTCACTGTATTATCTTGGGCCAGCTCTGTCCTCCCTGGGCCTCCTTATTTTTACCTGCAAAATGCTGATTGGGACCTAGAATCCACACATCTGTGATTCTAGGACTGAGAACCACAAGAAGGCAGGGACAAAATCGCATGAGTTTTTTTCTCTGGGAAGGGTTCACTTTAACAATAACATGAAGGGAAAAAAAACATGAAAAAGTCACCACTGTTTATTTGAGTTACCTTTGGTAGACCTGTACTGTACGCTTAGTGGAGATACTCTTAGTAAACCCTCATAATAATCTTAGAAGAAGCACTCATTTTATTCTCGTCTGATTTGTCAGACGAGAAACAGCCTCAGGGCCCTCCCTGGTGGTGCAGCACGCTGAAGTACACTAAGAAGCTAAAGCCACTTGCGTATGAGTTCCATCCCCACCTGCCTGCTCCAGAGGTGATCCCACCTGGTGAGGCAGACCTCTCCTGGCCCACCTGCTGTTCCCCTCAGCAGTGTACTTCAACAGTCTGCCTGTTCTGCTCCCCACTTTGTCTCTTGTGGGTCCTCTCACGGCCCCTGAACCTGTGGCCTGTACTCCAGTTCTGTATGCATAAAGAAAGAAAGAAAGAAACAGCCTCAGAGATGTTAGGTAAGTGGCCCGAGGTCACAGTTATGTTGGGACTTCACTGCAGATCTCTCTCTACCTTGGAGTTCTCCTAGTTCACCACTTTGGAAAGGCCCAGAGCTCAGAAGCAGCAGTGATTCTGAACCAGCAGTGTCCTTCGGCCAGATGTCCTGTCAGCTATGCTCCCCTTCACTGAGACACAGCATCCCGGCCATCACGGCTACTTAGGGTTTTTTAAATGCATATTTATGTCCTACCATTCTGTTTTATTCGGCAAAATTAATGAATGAATGCTTGATCATAGCAAAAAAATTCTCTGTTCTTTTATTTATCAAGCCAAAAGAATTTTTCTTCCCTCCTCAGGGAACAAGTCAGTCCAGGAATCAGTTAATATTTCACAATTCAGCAGAATGAAGTCAGGCAATGAAAGAGAGACCTTGTAAAACTCTGAGGAGAATGGATCTACACTCCAAAGTTCCAGAAGTTTCCCATCCCAACTCTGCTCCCCCGGAACCTGTTAGTGTAACAGGTACAGGTTTCATGGACTCCGCCCCTACTCCAGATGTTGGAACTCCAAATCCCATCAGTACCAGGAAGAAGCACGCCGGGACGTGAGGGCGGAGCTGAGCAGCCAGGTTGGGGTAAAACCGGACATGTTGGGCTCTGGGGGTCTCTTGGCCTGGTGGTTCGCAGCTGATTGTTTTGGCGCTCAATCGGTTTTCAGCGTGCCGGTGGAGTCCACGTCAGCAGGACTGGTAGGACATCCTAGTTAACCTGTGTTTCTCTCCCTCTTTCCCTGGGTTATTCCTTTACCTTTCTCCTTGTAAATAAATCCATTATTTAACCTTTTGAGTGTGTCCATAATACGATTGAATCGTAAGCGCACGCGTGAAGACCCACAGACAGGCAACCCAATTCACATTCGGGTGCCCTGTAACATTAGTATTCCACACTTTCCTCAGTAGTCCAGTGATCCGGGCCCCCCACCTTCAGCTTGTTATCCCTAAAACCTCAGGGCTATAGCCCTTGTGATGCTAATTCATGCAGAGTGTGCTTGTTAGCCCACTTCTCTTTTCTGAGTTTAACTGATAATCAAAGAAGTTGAAGGTTCCTCTCATCCTGGGAAGCCTCTGGATCTGAGCTTCCCTGTTACCCATAATATGTGCTCAATAAAAGCTTTGTAATGTGCTAACTTACTTGAATGTATCAAAAACTAAAAAGTTGCTGTTATTCCCATGGCCAGGGACTAATAATGTACAGGAGATAATTGAAGAGGAAAGAAGAAATTACATGAGTAAAAATACTGTAAAATATGTACTTGCTGAATATTGGAAACAAGTGAGATGTTTATCAGCAGAGTAGTAGTGCGTAAATTTTGATCGTAATGGAACATGATTCATTCTCTCATTCATTCAATAAACACACTGATGCCAGGGAGACCTCTGCAACAGCATGGAGTCAGAAGCTTTCAGTGAGTATGCAACTTGGCAGAATCTTCTAGAATGAGCATTACAAAACAGTTGTTGGTAACCTAACATTAAGAGACAAAAGCAGATTAAAAAATTGTGCATTCCATTTACAATGCTGAACGTGACACTCTGATCAGGGACTCAATGGGCAGATGAAAACAGTACATGGTTAGATTGTGGATGACATTATCTTTTGCATTATTACATCTTTTTCAGGTCTTAGACCATCCCAAATGTTTACCTGGTACATGACCCTGGATTTCCAGATTGGCTGTGGTGTGACTGCCGATGAGTCTCCCCATGCTGGAGTTGACTGGGAGGGAATGGAAGGGCAGTCTGGGAAGGATGGGGTGGGGGGCTATCAATCTGTAGGGTCAGGGGTGTTCATTGAGTGCCAGTGTAGGAACCAGCCTCCTCTGTGTCTGGACTGCATCATGCAGCAGAGCGGGCAGTTATCCAGGCTGGAGGGGTAAGCTGCATTTGGAACCAGACGAAAGGGCTGTGACACGCCAGGGTGTGTGGCTGCTTCCTTAGGTCGGGAAGATGCCCCATGTGTGAGAAGAGTCCAGGAATCAGTTAATATTTCACAATGGGCACACTAAAACTCAGGTGGCCCCAAGCTACCCTGCAGCAAATAGAGCTGCGGTTGGAAGCTACCTTTTCTCACTCTGTATTAGGGTTCCTTCTTTTTCTCCCCCTGCGCCTGGGAGCTGAATGGAAGAGACAGTGGCTGACAAGGTGGAGTCCCTTGGGGGCGTGCTTTGGTGGGATGGTGTGAGAGAACTTCTCAGAGGCCTTAGTCTGGACTTGATAGGTGGGCAGTGGGGCAAGGTAGAAGGGGGTTAGTGAAGAGGAGGCTGGTACTGTGTGCTGGTTAGTGTGATTGGGGCGGGCTGGGCCAGACACATGGCAGGGTTGTTGGGCAGCTCTTGTCCTCTCGGATCTAAACAGTACTCACCCTGCTGGTGACTTGGAAACACGTCCTTCTTCACCTTTAGCCAGTTTGGAGTAGAGGCTACATCTTTTCTGCCCCTTCCCTGTAGAGAACACCCTCTGGCCAGGGATGGTGTCTGACACCAAACTGACCAAGTGAAGCCTCTCCCTGGGAGTCTGATCCTGGAGCCAGAATGGGGTGGATCGCAGTCCCATTCTGATGGTGAAATTGTCATATATGAGTGCAGGGGTACCGTCACCACCCAGAGATCTGACAGAAGAGGGAGTTTGTGCCACAGGTAAGCCACAGCCTCCACTCGCTCCTCAGCTACTTGTCTGAGCCATTGATGTGAGCAATATTTATCACCTCCCCTTTTAGCTAAGTCAGTCTGAGTTGAACTTTTACCATTTGTTAACAAAAAATGTCCTAATATTTACCATAAAGACATACCTTCTTGTATCATTGAAATTTAAGCTTGTTTCTCAAAACCCCGTTAGGGTTATTTTTGTGGGGCAGGGCCTTGGGTTCATCATTTCTTGGAAGTAAAAAACAAAGCCAAAAAAATCTGCACTCATTTTTCAGGCCCCGGGTTTCTGCAGGGACAAGGCTTGGCGATCCTCTCAGAGATGGATGGATGTATCGTCAACACTGGAGAAGTGAGTAACATTGCTGCTGACCATGCTCTCCTGTCTGCTTCTTTGGGTTTCAGACAGGGAAAAAGTGACGTGGACTGAACGACCACACAGGACAGTCAGGCATTTCCTGTACAGGTGGCAAAGGTAATGTCTGAACTTCTCTCCAGCAAAGGCATAGATGAACGGGTTGAGGCAACAGTGAATAAATGCAGTGGTCTCAGTCACATTCAGGGCCATCCTCACATTCCTCTTCATGTCACAGTTGGGAAAGAAGTCATAGAAGATGAGTGTCTCTAAGAAGATCATAACATTGTAGGGGGTCCAGAAGAGGAAGAACACGACAACCACCAGCAGGATCAGTTTAATGGCTTTGGCTTTCTTGTGGTTCTTGCAGAAGAACAGTGTCCGCAGGATTTTGAAGTAGCAGTAACTCATAATGAGCAGGGGGAGCAGGAAGCCAAGGAAGTTCACCTCCATGTTGCGGAGCACAGGCCAGATGTCCTCCAGGACCTCGGGGTAGTCACCTAGACACTCGTTTTCTACTTGTTTTGTGAACATGAACTGGGGTGCTGCCACCAATATGGCCACTGCCCAGACGCCCAGGCTGATGGTGACACTGTGTTGCACAGTTCTGTTGTTCATGGAGTTGGCAGCCATGACGATGGCCAGGTATCTATCGATGCTGATGATGGTGATGAAGAAGATGCCTCCAAAGAAGCCAATGAAGAAGAAGGCAGTAGTGAGTTTGCACATGGCATGGTGAAGGCCTTGTTCATTGGTCAAGTAGTGAGTCCAGAAGGGGAGAGTGGCTACAAAGAGCAGATCAGACAAGGCCAGGTTCAGTAGGTAAATGTCCGTGATACTTTTGCGCTTCTGGCTGTGGGTGAGGGCAAATACCACCAGCAGATTTCCCACAAGGCCAAAGGCAAAGACCATGGAGTAGATTACGGGCAGGAAGACAGAACCGAAGGCCACAATGTCCCCCAGGTAACAGGCTTCACTAGACTCATCGTACTCAAAGTTTTTAAAAACTGAGTCAGGGGAAACAGTGGACATGGTGAGGACCTGATCACAAAAGAAAACAAGTCAGAGCGTTAGTTCTCAGAGGAAAAAGACTGGAATTCTGCATGGCAGTATCCCTCAGCAGGTTGGAAAAACAAAGACCAGCCTCGTCCCCAGCCAACACGTCTCTCAGTCACACATGCTGTCTTGTTTAAAATTCACAGCAGTCTTGAGTTGGAGGTTGTAACAAACACTTAAGACAAAGGGGAAGCCAGGTCTCTGAGAGGGTCATTGACTTGCCCAAATTATGGAGCAAATGGCCCACCTGCATCTAGGTCTTGGGTATAGGCCTGGTGAAGCCTGACTCAGAAGTTGCATTCGTTGATTTTTGAAAGTCTCTCCACAGGTGGTTAGTTGACCAGTGTGTGGACAGGGGGCAGATGACCTCGGCAGCAGGAGGAGGATTGGATGGTGGCGAGTGCAGCCGCAGCTCACATCTCCAGTCCACACTTCCCCAGAGCAATTCTCTGTCCCCTACCATTAGTTCCAGCTCCTCTGTCCCCTGGGCCCTGTTCCTCCTGCATGAAGCCAAGGCTGAAGAGCGAGGCCTCTTGACTCTCCAGAACCTGAGTGGACCTATACCTCAAAGTTCTCATCTTTGTTTTTGAGAGTCATTTCTTTTCCTCTTGGAAACCAGTCTTACTCTTCTTTAAAGGGATAAGGAGTAGGTTATCCACATGATACAGACTAGCTGGTCATGGCTTGCCCTGGACTTTTCCGAGTTTAGCACTGAAAATCTTACATGCTGGACAGTGCTCTGTTTTAAGCAAACCAGAATGGCTGCTCCAGTGGCCATCGCCCAGGTCTAGAAGGACTGACTGACCCAAGATGGAGGCAGGTGCTTCATAGCCTGCCGGGCTGGGCCCCTGTGGCTAATTAACCCAGTAATTGCCAGCCCTACACTGACCCTCCCCACTACTCTTACGTCCTGTTTCCCTCTGAACAAAAATTTTAAAATGAGATATTTATGCACAGGTTAGGAGCTAACACTTGTCCAATCCCCCTCTTTCCTCATTTGCTTCAAGGTTCAAGGCCGCTGTTTGCTTTGGGCCTGTGAGGCCTCCCCTTCCTCGTGACAGTGCAAACAGGCCCCTCCGAGCCCCCAGCATGTTCAGAACTCAAGCCCTGCTTGTCACGCCCCCCCCCCCGCAACTAAATGCACAGCTCGCACCCTTTACCCGAGGGTGTTCCTGCACCAATGGTGCCCTTTTCACTGTGGTTTTACCACCATGGTGTGTTTCCCAAGGTGAGAACCCACCCAGCCAGGGATCAGCTTCTCCCTTCCCAGCTGCTGCCTCATGCTGAGCCCAATTCTGCATCTTACCCACACTCTTCCAGGTGAAGACTTTCAGCCCTGGGCCGTCTGAAGCTGGGATGGTGCTCTTCAAGCCCAGAGAAAGTCGCTCTTTCTTTGCATCAGGCTACAATGTTCTTTTCTCAGAAAGGAACCGCTAGCCATGACCCTCATTAATAATATTTAAATCAAGCTGTATACATTAATAATATTTGAGTGATGTGCAACCATAAGCCACATGAGTGGCAGTTTCAAGTGACTAAGCCGCACTGTGACGAAACAGCAGCACAGGCAGCCTATGGTGTCTTTGCCGGCATGCAGCCGTGCAGTCAGGCCCTTGCTGGATGGCATTGGGGGTCCCAGGGCTAGCCACCCCTCTCCCCAGCTCCCCCACAGTCAGAGGGCTGCGGCTGATTTCCAGAGGACACCAAGACCAATGAAATTCCTTTGCTTCTGCTTATGTTCATGCTTCCTGAAGCCAAACAACATCACGCTTAACTTTGCCAAACCCGCATGAGTAGGTGTGATTTCCAGTGTAGGCACTGCGGCTCACACACAGGCTCACAACAATTCCTCAGGCGGGCATGCCTGGGTCATTGTGAGGGAAGAGCGGAGAGGCAGGTGGGAAGGGCTGCAGACCTGGGCTCTCCAGAGGCTGAAGTGTGCACTGCCCTCTCCGGCCAAGGGACCTTGGATGGAGTCAGAACCTCTGGCCCGATGCTGCTCACCTGCAAGACAGGGGTTCACTCTCTCCCCAAGCTGATGGTTCTGCAGGGCACACCTTGCTAGAACAGGTTCTCAATCAAATAAGGCGAGGGAGCAGAGCACCTTCACCTCAGGCACCACCCAGGCTGCCTGGGGCTGTTCGTGTGTTCCTCTTCTGCCCCAGGCACTGTGGAGTTTGGCATGTAAAAGCTGGTTGCTTTATTTGGCCTGAAATAACAACACACCGTCAACGTAAAGCCACTGTGGAAAGGGCATATTGAGTGCGTGTAGAAACACCCTCCGGTAAAGAGGTGTGAGCTGTGCGTGTAGTTGTGGTGGGAGGCAGTGACAGCCAGGACCTGCGTTCTGAACAGGCGGGGTTTTTGGTAGAGGGGCAACGGGAAAAGTTGGACGCCCTCTCCTAAGCGGCCAGGCGCGCTGCTAAACACTCGATTATCTTCTCCAGCCTCTGCGATTCTAAGAGGAAAAGCCCTGTGTTAATCCGCTCCCTATTGAGTGACGCCAGGGCTCTCCACCCGCAATGAGAGGGAGGTAGAGCCGGGACAGGAGGGCAGACGAGGCAGGTGCAGCTGGAAGTGGGTGTCTGAATGCCTGGCTGGGGGAGGCGGGCACGCTGCCAGCCTCTCACCTTGCTGGGCGCCAGGTTCAGCGTCGCGCTCTCTAATTCACGTCAAGATGGCAAAAAGGCAGGTTTGCGGGTGAGGGGCTCGACAGCGTTATAGCAACACATCTGCCAGCCCATGGGCCTGGGCTCAGCGCCCTGGAGATGCCAGTCAGGTGGCTGCGGACTGTCATCGCCACAGGGGTGACGACTGTGATACAGGTGGGGTGAGTTCGTTCCTCCTCCTCCTCCGCGCAGGTGGGTGTGAGCTCAGCTACACCATGTGTGTGGGGATTCGGTGTGACTGCCGGCCTCACTGCTTCCTGACAGCTGCACCCTCTGTCCAGCTTGCGACCACGTCCTCCGTCCAGATGGCGTGCTAAGGGTTCAGCGACAACCAGGGTCTCATCCTGCCTCCTGGTGGCTCGGGGCTCCCTAGCAAACCCCAGAACCTTCTCCACCTCCCACGGTGCCCCGTCGCCGTCGTCTGGAGCACTTATACAGTGCCGTGGCATACATAGGAGGCCCACACTCGGCATGCCGTGCTTCCTGCCACAAGCACCCCATGCTACACAGGCCCAAGTGGGAGGCACAGCTCCAGTGAGGCCTGGGGTGAGTCTGAGGGTCTGCTAGTCCCTTCAAAGTACTTATGAGACAGCTTGGGGGCAGGGAGGAGCAGGAGAGTCAAGGGGGTGCAGGAAGATGCCCCTGCTTTGGTCCACGTCTCTCTCCTTCCAGCTTCCTCGAGATGAGTGAGATCTGACATGGAGCAAACACTACAAGCATATTTGTGGCAGGAGAAATACTGTATTCCAGACCTGGGCTCCAAAGTGTCCCTGGAGAAGTGGCGACAGCAGGTGCCCTTTTTGAACCTGGCTAGGGGCCCTGACACTCTGAGAGTTAATGTGTGGAAGGAGGGAGGGAAGGTGGGGGTGGAAGGCTTGGGAAAGTGAGAAGACACGCAGCAGCTTCTGACTCAGAGTTGCAAATCGCCAGGGTGGGGAAACTTAGTCTAGAAACACAGCTGCCCATGTCTGCTCCCTCTTTGAACTAGTGGTTCTTGACTGTATCTGACAGTGAAAAAGGCCCCTGTGTGAGAAATTTCAAGGCTCCCCTCTGTGCTCTACCTCAATGGGGTGACTCGGGTCCCTGGGGTTCTGCATGGTTGGGAAGGGGATTTGCAGTCTATGCTGCTGTTGATTCAAGGGCAGGAGCCCCACGCACTCAAGGGCATCCCTTAGGTCAGAAATCTGACATCAGCAAGCACTCTGTCATTGACGTGCCCTGCGGAGACTGGTAGTGTCATCGAGGCACCTCTGTGTGCGGGGTGACCAGGCTGGGGGCACTTTTCACTTCTGGATCCTCTGAGGCGGAGGGGAGATTGGCCTAAAGATAGGGCCTCCTGGCAGATGTGAGTGGTGCCAGATATAAGGGTCTCAGGGCTCTAGTCACTTTCCATTTTAGGCTGGATGTGGACTTTCCTGGCCCATGAGGACATCGGAAACCCCATGCAGATCCCAGTGAGACCAGCTTTCAGCACCCAGGCAGCTGGGTGGCCCAGAAACGAGGGTGGAGCGGGATGCTCTGCTCGTGCCCGGCCTGAGGCTGCACATGCTGCTTAGGGCAGTGGCCAGCAGGGACACCCGTCCTCTCGGGGCTCTGCTGGCCCTTTATTCCGTGAAGCAAGGTCTTATGAAGTGGTGCTGAGCTGGGAGAGTGAGCAGAACCTGGAAGCCAAGCTTGGAGTGCACATGGGTCTCCTACAAGTAGGATGAATTTTGGGGAGCCCTGCTGCCTGAAGTCTCCACCAGCCAGCAGAGCCCACACTGCTTGCTTCCCAGCCTACTTCCTTTTCTGAAGTCTGTGCGCTTACTTTTTAACCTTTAATTTCTCAGTCATTACCCTGGGTTTCCAATCAGCTTCCCTTTTCTTTACTTCCCTTCTCATGGTGATGAGCCAATTCCATCTCCTTTTGCTGCCTGATGCTCTTTCCTTATCTTTTGACTTTCTGCCCTGCTTACTCTTTTCTGGACCTGGTGCATCTTCTTTTAGTATTTTACCCTTTTTAGTCTCCATGTGGATTGTGGGTGCTTGCATGAAGACTGCATTTGAAGTTGAGTCTAATGCTAAGAAAATTGTGAGGCGTCAGTTTTTTCCTTGGACCAAAGGGAACTCAAGATTTGCTTGACCTGATACTCGCTTTCCCATGGGTTTGTCCTTGGCTGCTAACTGCAGAATCTGAGCTTTTTCTCAGAAAGCCCCCGCTCCGAAGGAGGGGTAGCTGTTGTTTCTAGTCACTGCTGCATACCCAGGGCCCCATTTCTTTGCCTTCCACAACCCCACTGAGAAAGGACTCTCGGCCCTGGACAAAGTAACCTGCAGAGGTTCAGGGCATCAGGAAACTTGTCCAAGAGAGACAAAGACAGGGTCTCAGCCAGGACACAGCCTTCACGCTCCCCATACTGCATTTTCTAGAACACTCCCTCCCCCGCAAAAAAGAGAGAATCCATGATGCAGCCTGGAATACTCTTCCTCCCCTCCCATTTGGACCCAGAACCCAGAGGCTGGTCCTCAGTGATGTGAGGCGCAGAGATGTAGGACCAATGATCACTTGTCACTCCCACACCATGAGGTGATTCCCTGCTGGTTCCAGAACCCCAGGTCTCAACAATGCTGAACAAATGGGGGCTTTCTCAATGACCTGGATGTCACTTATTTGAAACACGGACATTGACAGCACCCCATCTTCCAGGGTGTATGGGGGAGGAGAAGCCTAACACGAGTGGGTGCCATCTCCCTTCATAAAAAGAAGAGGCAGTTGCTAGTTCTCTGGTTGGTGACCTCAGCACTGTGGGGACGCTGGGTGAACAATGTGGCGGTAAGGTCCTCTCTCTGAGAGCTAGTCAGAGTTCTATCCCACCGCCTGAGTGGTGGTGAGATGGGTGATCAATTTATAATAAGCAGCTATCCTGTACATTGTTCTTTGAATATGCTAGAATTACAGTGAGCACAGACTTAGGGGAAAGAGTCCTGGGAATTTCTTAAAAGACATGAACTAAAGGTATTTTTCTCTAGTAAAACTCATAATTCAAGTCGTTCCATTTTGGCTAGACCCAAAGATGAGGTATGGAGGTACCCAGGGTGGTCAGAAGCCTTGGGATTTCCAGCCTGCTGGCCACCAGCACTTTCCAGGCCCCCAGAGATCAGGCAGGGTCAGGGCTTGGTGGGAAGCTCATGGAGAGCACGCTGCTGGGAATCAGAACCTTTCCTCAAAAAAGTCAGAAGCCTGGCCATGCCACCTGGTCCCCAGCTTCTGACTGACTTGTGTGGGAGAGCAGGAACTTGCCTTGCTGTCAAGTTCCCCCACTGCACATTCTCAGAGAGCAAAGTCTGAGCCTATTAAAACTGGTAGCTGAGAACTCTTCCAGGTCAGAGAGGTTGAGCTGTGTGTGTAGGGGTGTGTGTGTGTGTGTGTGTGTGTGTGTGTGTGTGTGCACCAAATGACCCAGATTCTGGAAGGGGATTCTTTGGGGCCCAGGTCTTTTGGTTTTGGGGGGACCTCCTGGACATACTGTCCTCTGCAGCCAGGTCAGGGTGAGAATGGGTGCCTCTTGGGGTGGGGGACAGGACAGAAATGAAGTTGGCGTTGAACTAGGTAGGCTCTGGCATCTCCTTCCTCTCCTGCCCCTCACAATCTCATCTGAAAGTTGTCAGTGATCTTAAAGTGTACTCAACCCCTGAGTCTCACTTTCCCAGGACAATCTACATTTTTAAGTACCATATTTGGGCCACACGGTGTGTGTGGAATTTTATATACTTGCCTTTAATCCTCACAGAATTCAATCTTCACCCTTAACTCAGTTTCAAGGATTATCAACTCCCAGCCTATCTCCATTTTAAAAGCAAGACTCAGGAAGCTCAGCCAGGTCAGGCCCAATCAGGATGTCATTCCAAAACCAGACTGTCTGCCCACAACCCCACGTGTGAGACGGGCCTGGGGTGTGGTGGGGTGTGGCAGGATGCTGCTGACCTCACTCTGTGAGGATTAAAGGCAAGTATATAAAATTCCAGGAGTGTGGGGAATAGCCAGGTCAGCCTGAGAACTAAGACCATCAAACTGAGTTTGGGCAGAGACAATTTCCTACCCTGTATCCCTGAGGGAAAATAAAGCCAAGCAAGGAGGATGCTGAAGGGTTGAAGGGTGTGAATCCTCCGGGTCTTCCTGAGGCCTTTTCTCTCTTCCAGGAATTCTGAGCCCAAACCAGAGTCTCTCTCTCTCTCACACACACACACACAGAGTGTTCCCCGCAGCTGAGGTGGCACACCTCTGCCCCCCCTCACAGAGCCTGTGTGTGTGTATCAATAGTGACCATTCCCTGCCAGCCCCTCACACAGTCTAATCTTTCTGGCTCAAGCTTTTTTTTTTTTTTTTACCTCAAGTTTTCTATTTGAAGAAAAGGAAAAGAGAGAAGGGAAATGCTAAAATTCCCTGGCCTGTCTCTGGACCTAGAGATGCAACTGCAGCACCATTCAAGGTCAGGACGGCCAGACCCCGTGCAAGCAGTGACCAACGGCAGCCCAGCTGTTCCCAGCCTCCGAGTCTTTCTTTCCCTCATGCACCTAGACGTGTGTCCACACATCACTTTTCTGAAGGTCACACTTTCAAGTCTCCTGAGCTGTAGTGGACTCAGGGTGATTATCAAGGCACCCACCTCCCCAGTGAACTTTAAATTTGTGCCAGCAACTCATTCATGAAAAGTTTGCATCATAGATGCAGTAGGTGCAGATGCTAAACAATGTACATGTCTAAAAAACGCATTGAAAGAAAAAGGGAAACAAAACCAAAATTATTCACCATCTAAAATCAGCCTCAGCTAGACTAGCTTTTTCTAAATCTAGCTTTTATCTTCATATTATGTATATTTATATTTAAAATGCAGAATGCCATTGTAACATTTTCTTTTTCCTGGAAGTGCACACACAATTCCACAAGTTACTATTCTGATCTTTATTAAATATAATTTATAAAGAACAGTCTACCCCCTTTTCCCAGATTGAAGCTTTGAGGTGAGGGTAATTCCAGTGTATGTACCTTTAAACATCAGGGTGGACAGTACCGCAACCCAATAAGCTTTTACTTGAGCTCTTCAGCATGCTATCTTTATTAACTGAGAAAGACAACCTGGAAAATGTTTAAAATATTTAGAATCTTTTTTGGACTTCGATGTTGGAAACAGAAGGTGCTATTTGAAAAGCCTCTTAGGATACAGTTTGCCAAAATAGACAAAAACAGAGAGCACTCCCACCACCCAGCTCCAAAAATCAACCATATACCTGATTCCCCACCTCATGCCCTACTGGATTATTTAAAAATCCAGACATCGTAACATTTTACCCACAGTGAAATGTGAGTCACTAGTGTGAGTCACTAAAAGAAAAAGTATTATTTTTAAGTTGTAATTTCAATAACAGAAATTCCTTAATATCACCCAAATCATTTTTAATGATGCTTTTTTTTTCAGTTGCTGTCAAATCACAAGCTCTTCTCCATGTCCCCAGCATGTGGTTCCATGATGCTTCTAATCATATTGAGTGCACCATGAATGATCTAATCACCCGCCACCCCAATTCCTCAAGCCCCTTTGTCATTAAGGCTGTGACATCCTCCAGGGAAAGATCTCTCATTGGCATTTAAAGCAAAGCAGCAGCATTAACCAGTCTGGCCTCTGACCACTGCGCCCTGCCCTCCACCCAGAAAGGATGTAGTCTCCTTTGCACCTACCTGAACTGGACCTGGGAAGAGGCCTCTGGACATGCCAGTCCACCAACCTGTCCCACGCAGACTGTGAAGAGAGTATTTCCCTTTCCTGCCTCAGAGGACATCTTTATTGGAAGAAGCAGCCAATAGCATTTGTTTCCTGTAAAGCTATCTTTAGACACCTTTGCAGACAGAGGCTAGAGGCCCTGCTAATGACAGAAGAGGTCTGAATTTACTAACCTGAAAGACAGGAATCTGGAGGCTGACCCAGAAGGGGCTGGAAGAGTGCAAATTTGGGGGCGGTGGCCACAGGCACTCATGGCCTGCCTTCAGGCCAACACAAAAATTTACTGAGCCTCAGTTTCCCTATCCCTAAAAGGGGCCCAGAATACTCACTGGCCAGAATTGAGGCAAGATTAAAGGAGCTACAGCATTTCTCCTCAAAGCAAGATGCCAGGCGGTGGGAGCTAATTGGAAATGTAGCACTTCTGCCCCATCCTAGGCCTGCATTTTAATGAAATTCTTAGGCGACTACAATCACGGTGAGTTTGAGGTACACAACTCACCCACGAAGTGCTCGGCACCTGGTAGATGCTTAACTATTATTTTTCTTCCCCCCACCCCCCCTTCAAGGCATTTAGTGGCTCTCTGTATGCTTCGTCAAGGCAAGTTACACATCTGATGGACACAGGCCACACCCACCAGCTGACCCAAGCTCCTTCCCTGTACCTGTTCTGCCATCTCCACTGCAGCACCTGCGGAGGGGCCCGAGCCCTGACGCTTCCAGGTTATGCGCCTGCCCTGGCCAACTTCTTCTCTTCAGCAAGGTGACTCACCCCCACTTCCCTACCTGCCTGACATATCTGCAGAATGGATGCCACTCTGTCCCCTCCCTACCCCAAGGCCTAGCTGGGTTCTGACACCACTGGGCCTTCAGCACTTATTAAATGGTCACTGACTCCTTCAAGCCTTTCCTGGCTCTTCCCTGCCCCACCTGGTGGTCTGCATCCCAGGATTGCCTCAGCTCTAGTCTCTGTAGTCTCCTGAGGGCAGGGATACCTCTTGTGCTCCCCATCTTGCCTCCTCCTCAGTCCCTGGCACCAGCCAGGACAGAGCTATGGGGTGAGACTGCATGCCCCAGGCTTAATGATCTCCTGATGTTTGAGGAAGTCCATGTGCTGGTCTTTGGCCCTGGTTTCAGGCCCTTTCTCTGCCCTTGGCCATGAGGCTGCAGGAACTTCCTCCCCCTCTCACACCAGCAACTCCTTTCTCTGCTGTTCAGAGGGCTCCTTTCTGAGATCTGACCAAAACTCTGCCTCTCTTCCCATCATGTGCTCTTCCTGGACAATCTCTTCCATGCCACATCCAGATCAGCTCCCCATAGCTCTGCCTCCAGCTGGGTCTGCATAACTTCCCCTGACCATCTCTGTGCTTTGCAACTCTTGCCATTTACCCCATTGGTCATTCTCCACCCAGGAGCCAGAGAGCTCTTTCCAAAACCCTAACAGCAGAAAAACTAAATAGATATTTCCATAAAGAAGGCATACAGAGGGGCATCCCTGGAAACCCAAGGGTTTAAGTCTCAACACTGTGAAGCTATCGCCAGCCACTTCAGCAAGAGTTAGACCCCTGGCCAGGGTGGTGACCCACATGGTGCAGCAGACCTCTCCTGTCTCGCCTGCTGCTCCCTCCAGTGTATTTCAGTCCATCTGCCTATTCTGTTCCCCACTCTGTCTCTGGTGAAACCTCTCACCATGCCCCCTGCCACCTCCGGCCTACACTACAGCTCTTGTATGCATAAATAAATTTTTAAAAGTGGGGCCCTCCCTGGTGGCACAACAAATTAAAGTGTGGCATTATGAGGCTAGCCGCAGGTGCTTGGGTGCGAGTTCAATCCCCACCCCGGAGGTGACCCACATAATGCAGCAGACCTCTCCTGTATCATCTGCTGCTCCCCTCAGCAGTGTACTTCATCCATCTGCCTGTTCTACTCCCCACTCTGTCTCTGCTGAATCCTCTCATCAGTCCTGAGCCTCTGGCCTGTACCCCAGTTCTGTATGCATGCATAAATACATTTTTAAAAAGAAAAAAAAGAAGGCATTCAGAGATGGCCAACAGGCATGTAAACAAAAGTGCATATCACTATTTATCATCAGGGAAATGCAAATCAAACCCTCAGTGAGAGAGCACCTCACACCCATGAGAATGACCCATATAACAGTAAGTGGTAGCTGGGTGGGAGTGAAAGGAGCCCTGTGTACTGGCTGTGGCAGAAAACAATATAGCGGTTCCTTAAATTACTCAAAACAGATCCACTGTGTGATGAAGTAACCACTCCTACATATTACCTGAAGAATAAAAAGAAAAAAACAAACACTAATTTGAAGGGAGATCTGCCCTCCCATGCTCACCGCAGCCAAGTTATGAAGCAGCCTAAGGGCACAGTAATGGATGAGTAGATGTGGAATACACAAGGAGTGGAATACTACTTGGCTATAAAAAAGGGGTGAAGTCTTGCATTGGTGATGAAAAGAGTTAGAACCGACGACAGACCGACAAAGACTCAAAAACTCAGAACTGCAGAAAAATGAAAAGAATTTAATACACTCGCGAGCAGGCTCGAGGCGAGGGGAAGGCCAAGAGCCCCGAGCTATTACAGTGAGCAGTTTTTAAACAGTATTTTAGGGAAGGGAGGGGGTACATTTCAGAGGCATGGAACGAGGAAGTTACAATGGTTTTTAGGATGGCGACCGGATGTCGCTGTTTTTCCGAGAGGTAGTTATCTTTTGGTCAAAAAGGAATTCTTCCCTGCTGAACAAGTCGGGCCTGGTCACAGAAAAACCTCCTTATCTTTTTGGTCAAAAGGGAATTCTTCCCTGCTGGACAAGTCGAGCCTGGTCACAGAAAAACCTCCTTATCTTTCTTGTTTTTACAGTGACAGCATAGATGGAACTGGAGGGGATGATACTAAGCAAAATAAATCAGAAGGTAAAAGAATACGGAAAAAAAAACTAATAAATTAAATTAAATCAAAGCAAGTTAGAAGTCTGAGTACAAAATTGAGGTTTAGAGAGGGAGGGGAGAGAGGGGTGGGGGAGTTCTGGAGAGGACTGTGGGTGCCTTAGCGATGGGCGTGGTGATATACATCTGAAGAAGTGTGAACCCACACCCCAAAATCTTATGCAATTTGTAAACCAGTGTTACCTCAATAAAAAATCTATAATTTGAAAAAGACACTGATAACATCATGGGAAATAAGTAAATACATTTGAAAAATAAATAACATTTAAAAGCCCTCCAAGGGTTCTTCTCAGTGGCAGTTCAGGCCCCTGCTTGAAAGAGAGCTTTGTAGGATGCTTCCGTCACACTATGTGCTCCGCTCTACCACCTCCAGCCCCTCAGCACTGACTTCCGGTGGCACAGAGGTGGAGTACTCATCCCTTCCCATGTCACCTGACTGGGGGGTCTGGGTTCAGTTTTACCCGCCTTTGAACCAGTGGAGTGAAGCTTTACTCTGCACGGATGCTGGCAGGACAGGCGTGTGCAATACCTGGCATGACAAGCAGATTATGTCTCCCTGCACCCCAGGTCTTACAGGGTGACATGGTGGGCACCTGAGGGTCAGAGCCAGGAGTGGGCGAGTAGGCCCCTTGCTGGCCAGCAGCAAGCCAGCTGCTCTGTAGCCCCCAGTATTCTTTTACCTTCTGATTTATTTTGCTTAGTATCATCCCTTCCAGTTCCATCTATGCTGTCACCAATGCAAGACTTCACCCCTTTTTTATAGCCGAATAGTATTCCACTCCTTGTGTATTCCACATCTACTCATCCATTACTGGGCCCTTAGGCTGCTTCATAACTTGGCTGCGGTGAGCATGGGAGGGCAGATCTCCCTTCAAATTAGTGTTTGTTTTTTTCTTTTTATTCTTCAGGTAATATGTAGGAGTGGTTACTTCATCACACAGTGGATCTGTTTTGATCTTATCTCACACCCCACACTGCACACACCTCCCCAAAAGTGGTTCAAGGAAGAGCAGCTGGCACTGTGCATCCTGAACACACTCTGCCAGCTGGGAGCTCCCCCCGCCCCAGGGCCTTCCCACTGCCTGCACCCAGCCTCCGACCTCAGAAGAGACCCCCTATCCATCCCCTCTGCCCCCCGGCTCTTCTTCGCCTGCATCCCTGTTCTCTTTGCTCCCTTCTCTCACTCTGGTGCTGCCCGTTCCTTACACCCACCTACATTCCTCCTTTTCCCAGCCTCTTTGACTCCAGCCTTTGGCTGAGCTGTTCTTTGTGAAGGTAGCAGAACGTTCCCCCCAAAAATAATGCAGTTTGATTTGTGGGTTATTTTTGAACTGTAGGCACTTGGAAAAATTAACTGGGGAGACAAGCTTTCCTGCCTAACAATGGACCCTCTGAGAGGAAGTCAACCGTCATAAACCCTCTCCCAGGAATTTCAGCAACTTGGGAGGACGGACTCATCCCACGGGACCAGTGACCCTGGGAGCAGATACAGATTGGACAGGTGAGGAACAGAGAGGCAAGGACTTGCTCAAGGCCTCACAGCACATGTGTGGCAGAGCCAGGGCTGAAGCTGGCATGTAGGGGTCAGAGTCCACACCACGTGTTCTCAGTGGGGGTGATGTTGAGAGACTGTCTCAGGGTAAAAATTGCTTCTCGTCTTTTTGCCTTCTTGTCTTCAGATACACATCCAGCTCATAAACAAGAGTAGTCAACATACCAATGTGAAAATTTCTTGAGAGGCAGTTGAGGAGACTTTTTGGGAGATGACAGTGAAAGCAAATGTTGAAGAAGATGTGTGCTCCTAATCCACAGCTCTGCTGTGCACTGTGTTTAATTCACAGCAGCGTGAGGAAAGAGGCAGCTTGGGACAAAGAAACAGGGCTGGAGAGGACGTGAGGAAGGGGCTGATATGTGTCTGCGTCAGGTACATGTACCTGCAGGCACATTGCCCACAGTATCTCCTTTCCATCTTCAGCCTCCAGATAGGCGTTACTATTTCCTTCCAGGTGAGGAAGCATGAAGAGAACAGAGCATTTCACTATCACAGCCCCAAAAAGGTCAAGTCAAGATTTGAAGTTCCTGCTTCTGAATGCAGGTGGGAAGAACTGCAAGGAGGGAACAGAGGGGAGCAGAGGAGGGGGTGTTCACTAAAGGAGGGTGCACAGAATTGGCAAAAGATTAGGCGTGTTGTGTGTTGAGGAATGCGCGAGAATCTGAATATTGTTTTGTCATCAGTGAGTCAACAGAAATATGCTGAGATTTCAGAAGCAGAAAGGAGGTTGTCTTTTTTTTTTT
>NW_004567105.1:67094757-67098799 GCF_000260355.1 Condylura cristata | reverse complement strand
AGAACAGGCAGACAGACTGAAATACACTGCTGAGGGGAGCAGCGGGCCAGACAAGAGAGGTCTGCCGCGCCATGTGGGTCAGCTCCGGGCCAGGAATTGAACTCGCACTGAAGCTGCTGCAGCCTGCTTGCAATGCTGTGTCCTTACCTGTTGCTCCACCAGGGGGAGCCCTAAAATTCCTTTTCAAGTTTTTAAACGATCAAGATTTTTGTAAATCAGCATCATCGTTTTAACGTGTTTGCCAAAGAAGCTAAAATTTATTTTTTCTTGAAGTTGGCGCGTATTCTATAACTTACATGTATGACTTCCATAAAGAAGCCACTGTTTATCAAAAGCGTACATCTAGCTACACAGTTCTCATTTCTCATTGTGCTATCTCTCCATGCGGTGTCTTTAGAATGTGAATGAGACAAAATTTAGTTTGTCTAAAACTCTTACTGTATGTGTGTGAGATGATTAAAGTAAAAGAAATCTGTGATCAGTTGCAAAATATGTATGGGCGTGAAGTGTCAGCAAAGAAGACAGGGCTTGCTCAGTGGACTCTGGTGGAGGAGAATGGATGTGTTGGCAGTGGGCATGATGTAACATACACTCGTAAAATATATATTTGTTAAATATACCCCTAAAACATGTAGTGTGGCCCAACAACATTAACTCAATACACATCATTTCAAAAATGTGTCTTTCTGAGAAAGATCCTGTATGATCAATCTCACTTAATGTGAAACTAACCGCATTAAACTCAGAGAAATAGGGAGGGGTTTCTGGGATGAGGAGATGGTGTGCAAAGGGCGCAGCTTTCAGTTATAAGGTGGGTAAGTTCTGGGGAGACAGTTTACAGGACAGTGTGGTGTCGGAGTTAAAAAGAGAGAAAGGAAGGCGGGAAGAAAAGGAAGGGAGGGAAGGAGGAAATATAACTGTTATTTTTCTTCAGGTGTCTCACTTGGTTTGAAACTTCAAAAGATTGAAGCAGAAGTCCCAATGACTTATGACAACTTGAGGCAAAAATTTCCCTTTATTCCAAAACAAATTGTTTTTTTTTTTTTTTTTGCGCGTTAACTATTAGGGACTCTCGGGATGTGGCTGGCCGCAATCCACCCTGGTTTGTATGCCCTGCGGCAGCAGCCTGGCTCATCTGTCCACTTGTTCTCTCGTTATTTATTGAGCACCCAACCTTGTGCTCAGGGCTGTGGCTTGTGACTCACAAATGACCAGGACGGGGTGTCTACCCTAGCCCCCATGATTTCGATTTGACTTCAGTCTTCTAGGAGATGACTCAGGCGTGTGAGGTAATAGGCAATTATGCAGAAGGCTGCATGAATGGTCTCCCGGCTGCTGCCCGCCAGACTCCATCTTTTCCTTCCAGTGTCTCTGTGCCTCCCCAGCCAGCCCCAAGGTTGGAGCATTAGACTGGACTACAATGAACAGACACAGCCCAGTGCAAGGACAGCCGCAGCCAAAGAGATGCTCCTGGGTTCACTGGTTTCGCTCAAAACACTTGGCTTTGCTGGTAAAAACATCAACAGCAGCTGTATTTCTCAGAAGGGAGTGGCACGAGCAGGTAGTATCTGCCAGCCTCCCAGTTCTAGTTTTGTGAAGATGCCACAGCCCCATGACACCACAGGCCCATGCTGATTGGAGGCCCCTTGCCCTGTTTTAAACCCTGGCCCTGCCTCTCTCAAGTTGTGTGGTCAAGCCGTTTTTCAGAGCCCGAGTTTCCTTATTATTAAGAGCGGGAGAAATAATACAACCCAGGTGGCAAGCCTGGTGTGGGCAACAACAGTAGTAAAGCCCCCCCAGGGCACCTGCCACACGGGAGCCCCCAGGCTGTTGGGCTATAGGGTCCCAGGTGGAGAAGCAGCAGGGACGGAGAGGGGAGTAATATCAAAATGGGGGTGGGAAGAGCACAAGGGACTATGGTGATGGTGCACAGGCCAATCGTGGTGGCATTTTTATGGGGACTATAACCAGGATGAGAAAGCACACATTGTACAAAAATTAAAAATGAAGTCCACAGGCCTTACTACTGAGATGTACAAAATAAAGAATAATGTAAAAAAAAAAAAAGATGTAAAAATATAAAAAAATATAAACTAAAAAAAAACATAGTAACAAATAAATAAATAAGACTGGGCAAAAAAAAATTATTTGTTCTGAGGACACAGAGAAAGAAACAATCTCCACCTAAGAAGTATCGGTGGGTGTGTGGAAGAGGACTCTGTCCAAGGGTAAAGAGGGTGAAGGCCTCGGGTGGGGGTGCTCAGGCCACCCCTTCTTAGTCCCCAAGACACTGGCATTGCACTGCCTGTCTCCTGAGAACACACTTCTATCTGCAAGACAGAAGGCCACCTTCTGTGGTTCTGACCATCCTACGTGGCTCCCTCAGCAGGAATTTCTGAGTGACAGTGACCTCTTAGTCAGTCTCTGCCCTCTCTTCTGCCAAATGGCCTTTGTACTCCAAGCAAAAATAATTGAAATCAGGCCCTCCCTGGTGGCAGTGCAGCGGGTTAAAGCGCAGCACTGTGAAGCTGTCCTCAGCCACTGCAGCATAAGTTCAATCCTCAGCCAGGGGGGTGAGCCACAAGGCACGCAGACCTCTCCTGTCTCTCCTGCTGCTCCCCTCAGCAGTATGTTTCAGTCAAGCTGCCTGTTCTGCTCCCCACTCTGTCTCTGGTGAGTCCTCTGGCCTGTATCCCATTTTTTGTATACATAAGTAAAACTTAAAAAAAAAAAATTAAAATCTAAGTGCTGAGGACTGAATGCTTATGCTCCCCCCCTCCCCCGTAATCCATGAAGCCCCCTGTCCCCTTAATATCGCTGTATTTGAAAACAGGATCTTAAAGGAGGAAATGAGGATGCCATGATGTCATAGGACTGAGCCCTATATGTCATCCCCTTCTCAAAACTATTTTATCACTGTAATTAAATTTACATCAGGGGCCTTGGTTATTTTTTTCCAAGTTAGTGTTCTTGGAGATAAGTATGTCTTCTTTACTCAATAAAAACCAATATATTGGCCCTCCCTGGTGGCGCAGCAGGTTAAAACACAGCACTGGGAAGCTAAAGCCATTTCCGCATGAGTTCGATCCCCGCCTGCCCTGGAGGAGATCCCCATGGCGTGGCAGACCTCTCCTGACCCGCCCGCTGCTCCCCTCGGCAGTGTACTTCGTGGATCTGCCTGTTCTGCTCCCCACTCTGTCTCTGGTGAAGCCTCTCGCTGCCCCTGAGCCTCTGGCCTGTACCCCAGTTCTGTATGCACAAATAAATAAAAATAAAAAAAAAAACAACAATATATTGTAGACAAAAAAGAGTGGCACCCTCACCCTAATGGGTCTGCTACCCTGCAAAAGGGAGAAATGCTGAGGCTGTGAGTGCTCTCACGAGACCCGTGGGAAGGCGGCCGGCTCTAAGACAGGTCGGGAGGCTGCAGGCAAAGTCAGCCGAGACTTTGGCCTAAGAATTCCAGCTTCCAGGACTGTAAGTCCGTCCAAGCCCTCCCTTCTGTGGGGTTTATTATGGCTGTCTGAACAAACTCCCAATCCGCTGGGTCAGTCAGTCAGGATGGAATTCTCAGTGTTTACCAGCTGAAGGCTGAGGCGTATTAGCAACACCTGTACTCAGGAAAGGTAGGGAGGTTTCGCTTACAGCAGTGAATCCTGCAGGGACACACACGGGCAGGGAGGGGTGCGAGGATGGAGCCCCTCCATAAGGGGGGGTCAGTCAGAAGGGCTCACTGGGCCCAACTGTGCTGACTGAGGTCAGCAGGGATACGCTGCCAGGAGCGGTGGGGTGCCTTCTGGAGCAGATGCTGTCAGGGAGTGGCAGTGTTTTAACAGGTAGGTGGGGGTGGGGGGCTAGGAATGAAGTGGTCTAGTCACTGGTCTTGTCACAGGAAGTTCCCCAGGAAAAGGGGAACTTCTAGGTTCCCTGTGCAACCCAAAGGAGGGTGGAGCTGAGCAGGGAGGAAAGGAAACGAGAGGAGACTGGAGGGGAAGGAAGCAGGATGGAGAGCCAGAACCTGAGGAAAGGAAACTGGAGAGGA
>NW_004567105.1:67082782-67094367 GCF_000260355.1 Condylura cristata | reverse complement strand
AGGAGACTGGAGGGGAAGGAAGCAGGATGGAGAGCCAGAACCTGAGGGAGGCACCTGGAGCAGAGACATGTGAAGCGGCTCTTGTTCCTTGGCCCTGGACTGGGTGAGACAGATGTGGGTGAGAGACCTGTGGGGAGGTGGCTATGGCAGTGTTTATCTTGATTTTGATTTTGCTCTTTTCCTCCCAGACTTGTCTGGTCTCTTCTGACCCTTTTCTATGGGTCCCGGCCAGAAGGTGCTTTAGGCTTGTGGTGGGCTTGCTTTGGACCGATCCCTTTTGGGTGGACTTTTACCCGCTAGGGGATGGGTGACTTTGGGTGTTTGATTTAGAAACTATATTCTTCATCTTTTCTGTATTGCAACTACCTGTATTAAAGTTCCTCTGGTCTTGACTGTGGCAGGTGGCAGATCCTATTTAGAGAGGGCAGGTTTGGGGGCTCTGGGGTGCTCCTCTCCCTACCCTATAACAATGTGGATTGTGGATATTGGTCAGAGGTGGGAGGCATTTGGTCACCTGTAGTTGTGGAGTGGCCCTGTCTGAGCATGTCTGATGTTGCAGTGGGAATAGGATCGTCAAGTGGCCAACAGACGGGTTCTCTCTTATCTAACATTAGGAAATCCCATATGGGACAACCCACTGAAGGCAGCTGGGAGAAGCCCATCACTGTGATATGCATATGCAGCTCAGGCCATGGTTCACAGAACACTCCCTCGGCCACCAGCTCCCTTTCAGGAGGAGAAACTGAGGCTCAAGGAAGTTAGTTGAGTGATGCAAGGACACTCAGCTACTAGGATGGGGGAGTGGGCCAGGTCAGAAATCCACCTATATGCAGTGTTAGAGCGTTTCTCTCCAGCCTACCAAACCCAGAGCAGAGGCCTTCTGGGCAAGCACTGCGCCTTCCAATCCTGTGCACTTCCGGAGTGACCTGGGTCGCCTGTCTTGGGGTGCCCCCTTGTGGTTTCTACGTGAAGTGTTGGCCCAGCCTGGCTGAGACAGCCGAGGCCCCCAGGACTCTTCCCCTTTGCGGAGAGCCTGGGCTCTGTGCCAGTTACACTGCAGTCGTGACTTGTTTGGCGTTCAACTCATTTGCGTGAGAGCTTGGTGTTCTAGCTCTATCACAGTCATGAGAAAACAGTTGAGTCAGAATTTACGCACAAAAAGAGTGCAGCATTGTGCTTTTGGGCCCTGTCATGTTGCTGTTAATTCCCCCAGCCCTGCTCCTGAGCCACCCACTCTGAACTTGTAAGGACCCTTTAAAGCCAGACCACCAATAGACTGTGGACATGAACAGTCATGTTCCTACTTTACAAGAGGGTGTCCCAGTTTTATAAGGCATTTTCACATTCATCTTTTCCTGTAGGCATCACGGAGCCCTGTAAAGCAGGTGTGAGGATGTCCCCTTTACAAGAAAACAAAGATGCAGGAGTAACGGGTGAAGCACAGTCCTCTGCACCATGTACGCGTGTCTGCCAGCAGCAGGCTCTGTGCTAAGAGCTTTCCAAGCATTATCTTGTTAATCACCAAGCAGGACAGGCTCTGTCCCTGTGAGCACCCACCAATGTGGAAGGACAGAAGAGCCGAGCGCCTTTCCCGAAGTCTCAGGTCCAGGAACTCAGGAACTGGAGCTGCCCCCTGACTCGGAAGCCGAGCTCCCACAGACCGCGTGATACTGGCTGTTGTGACTCAGTCAAGCCAAGAACTGGGTTCTGTCTTCTCTGATGCCCTGGACATTGTCTTCATACCACAGCTCTTGGGCTCTGATGTCTGTGTTAGTATCTGCAATCATATGGGTGAAAATCAACCAGGGATGCTCAGTTCTTTAGGGAGAAAAAAATTGTTGGGAATTTACCAAGGGCAGTCTCAGAGCCCTCCCCGGCCCCGGTGGGTTGAGTGGGTGCCCTGAAAGATGGGGCTCAGGGCTAGGCCGAGCCCAGGTTGAGCTCCCTGGGAGCCAGTTGTGGCGGTCTCCCTGGAGGGGGGAATGCTTGGAGTTCACACCAGCTGCTGTCGGTGTGGAGGCCTACCTGATATGGCTCTAACACACCCCAGGAAGAGGCTGGTGGTCCCCTCTGAGAGCCAATGTTTCAATATTGCCACGTGTAGAGTGATACCGTCCAGTCAGTCAACACTGGCCACATGTGGTCATCGGGCACTTGAAATCTGTCTCAGTGACAATGAGGTGCAAATCTAAACTACATTACCAGATTTTTAAAAACTCGGTATGAAAAAGAGAACATGACATTTCTCAATTTTAATTTTGTGCTCATTACATATTGAAATAATATTTACTAAATAACATTAAAATGTTTGTTAAGATTTATTTTAGTTATTTCTCTTTCCTTTGTAAATCACTGCTGGGAAATTTAAAATGACTGTGTCTTGCACCATGTGGCTACTGGCAGCTTTGGTCTGAGCTTCCCTGGTCTGGGGAATTTGCCTGTGACACAAACTGGAAGCCAGGGGCCCCTTGGACAAGTCCCACAATGCAGGCCTGTTTATCCTGCTCTGCCCAGGTGTTTGCAGGTGGCCAGAGGCAGGGTGAGGAGGTATGGAGAGGTGGCCTTGAGCATTGTGTTGTTGTGCTGGGTCTCCATCCCATCCTCACTGCCATGTGTGGGGCCTCAGTGCAGGACTTGCCTGATCTCAGGGGCAGCAGATGAGAAAGCAGATCATGAAGCCCATCTGTGGGGCCAGGAACAGGTTCTTTATTATGAGGTAGTAGGTAGCAATAGCCACGCAGGTAGCAACAGCAGCAGCGTCCAGTAGCGGCAGTCCCCCGGGCTCTAGCCGGAGTAAGGGCCCTATGCCCTATGAGTGGCCAGTGAGGGGCCATGAGAAGCCATGAGTGGGAGCAAGTGTCCCCTGAAGGAGCCCTATTAGCTTTCTGTGATTTAGAGACAAAACCAGAACAGGACCCCATTGAGGCGTGGTTTACAGAAGATTGTTGCACATATAAATATACGTGAAGGTTACATGTTTTTCTACTGCTTTCCAAACATGGGCTACTTCTCAAGGCTACATGTTATCTACTAGACGACCTGTGCTGGAAGGTCATGGCAAGAAACAGTCTGAGAAACCAAGAAAATTTAGTTTTCCGATAAGCTCTACACCTTGTCTCTGCCAAGAAGTTCTCACCGCCTGGTGACAGGAGAGCAGAGCTCGTTTTACACAGGAATCATGCTTCTTACTTTGGCAATGCTGCTTGGTAGCAAAAGCATCTGACCTTATGATGAGACCCATTAGGACTTTGGCTACAGAAATCATAAAGAATATGAAATGAGCATATTAATGCTTCAGGATATGTGGGAAGTGCACCCCAAACCCACCACCTCTTTCCCCTCTCCTGGAGAGTTTGTGAGTTGGTTCTGCCTGGACCCAGCACCTATTTTGTGAAGAGGCAGCAGCTGAGAGAGACCCTGGCCCACTCCCAAGAAGGAGTTAAGATGGACAACCAGGTCATATTACTCTGAAGGGGATGGGTCAGGATGGCTCTGTGGTGCAGGTTAAGATGAAGAAACTAACAAAAGCCTGTGTGAAGGTTTGGTCCAGCAGGCCGGTCTGATTGTGATGTGATGGGCAGCCTATCAACGACGCAGACACAATTGTGGAATTGGCAGTGCAGACTGGAGCTATAATTGGCATGTCGCAGCTGAGCTGGGAAGGGTCTACTGACAAGGGACCTTGTGCCTAGACTCCAGAACTCTGTTCCTACAGACCGCGGAGACATTCTCAATTAGAAAGCCACAATTTGGCTCCCCTATAGCCTGACTACTGCATTATAGCTTTTCTCTATCTTTTCATAGCCCCTCACTGTTCCTTGATTGTCCAGTAACTGGTGTGTAGGCACTAGCATATTGCATTTTTAGATACTAATTTTTCAGTGGTATGTTTTGATGGACATCCAAGGGAGATGGATGTCTCCATGAGTGGCTGGCTCATCCAGCTCTTTATATTCTAGGAAGTTATTTTGGTCACAAAATGTTTAATGATAAGAAGACCAACATAAATTCTTGCATATTTATTCAGTTGGGAATTTAATGTTTTTAATTTAATTTAATGTAAAACCGTCAATTTTATCACTTTCTTGTAGGTAGCTACTATATGTAAGGCAACTTCTCTTAAAGTGGGTGTAAGTGATTCTAAAATGAATCGTTATAGAAAGAAATGGATCCTTTAAATAAAGAGACTGGGATATAGTGAAGAAATAAAAAGCCACTCAATAGCTTAGGTAATAAAAAATGATAGGTATATATTCTAGAAGTGAAAATAACAGACTGAAAATATAAATGCGACCAATGAGTTAAGGTTAAACACAGACGAACTGATGAACTTTAAGAAAGATCTAAAGATATGTAAAGCAGAAAGCGGAAAATATGAATGAGCTCAGAGAAGTGGAAAACAGATAAGGAGATACAAGTCTGTGTCAAATTAAAATCTCACAAGAAGGCTGTGGCAAGACAAAATTAGTAGTCAACAAAATCAGAGACATTCTGCGGAGAAGGGGGAGGGAAAGGGATCAAGACAGGGGAGGGAAGACCACAGGGACTATGGCATGGAGCACAGGTGAATTGGTGGTGAGAATTTGGGGGGGATTACACCTAAGGGGAGAAAGTGAATATTGTACAAAAATGAACACCGATGTAAAATATAAATAAATAAATAAATAATCTTAATAAAAAGAAGACGGGCAGGTGAACTCTAAGATGGCTTGTGACACCGCCTCTGTTTGCCCCTTGTGGGATCCACTCCCCTGATTGTGGGCAGCCCTGTGACTTGTTGCTAATGGAAGGACTATGCCTGTGGTAAAGGTGTTGGGGTATCATTTTTGAGTCATTGCACATAAAGTGGTCTTGTGGACCAATCTCAACAATGACAGTATTTGCTGCATCTTGGAAACTCATATTCAATGCTGGCATAATCTATGCTGTCACCTGGGAGAGGAGAGAATGAAACTCCTCAAATTCAAGAGGTGAGAAATGGTTGCTTCCTAGTTAGGGGGGCGAGGGGGGGGGAGAGCAGGAGATTGCCGTGTCCCTGGATGGTTAGGAGTCCTGAGCCTAGTGAAAGCCTAGAAACCATGAAATTCATTCTTTGAAGGAGTCAAGGTACTTCCTAGTGTGGAAAAGGCAAAAATTAATATAAGAAGAGGAAGATAACAGTATTTTTATGTTGTAATTATTTTGAGATCGAAGAAGAAAGAGGGTAAATTCTGATTTAACAGGAAATCAACCTGTAAAAAGTTATGAATTAGTAAATAGAATAATAGCTAGTTCATGTGGATTTAAGTGTCACTTTAAATTCCTTATCTCATACCAGGGAGAATAAAAAAGTCAGCTAGAATGTTTACAGGGGAAAACAAAAGTGTTCAATTTCTAAAAAGTTTTATTTTCTTTCAGGTAAGAAAGCCTTCCTTAAATTTGCATTTTTAATAGTGACCCTTTGGTTTCAAAGAAGGTGTGGCCAGTTTTTAGTCACAGTTTTCTAAAGCCAGACTTTTTTTTTTTTACATAAGTTTATTTTTACATCATTTTGTACGTTTTTTTTTTTTTTTTTCCATCTCGATTGTAATCCCTGCGGGTTTCCCATCACCAAATCATCCGGTGCCATCACCATAATCCCGTGCATTTCTCCCCCCCCCCCATTTTTGATCCCATTCCCCACTCCACCCCCACAGAATGTCTCTGGTATATGGTTGGTCATTATTTTTGTTATTTGCTCGCCTGGTCCATTATACTCCTGCTATGAGTGAAACCATCCGGTATTTTTCTTTCTCTTTCTGTGAAGCCAGTCTTTTAAAATTAAATTCCTAGAAGACATATAGAGCCACACTTCAAACAATATAATTTCCCAAATAATAGATTTTAACTTTATGTTAAATTTGACACTCCCATTCAGCTAGGTTGTTAAATTTGACACTCCCATTCAGCTAGGTTGAGCCAGATAGAGTTACCATACTGAATCAAGACCTTTTTTCTTGAATCAGTGAACCCTAACCTGTTCCAGTTCCTCAGGAGACAACCAACCAGAGGAGCCCAAGGGGAATGGACTCAGCCGGCCCCATCTCGAATAAGTGCCTGGGGGAGAAATTGGATCTGATCTCGAATGAGTGCCTGGAGGAGAAGTTGGATCTGTTACAGACTGGGTATGCAGCCACAGGCGTAACTCCAGGAAGAATAATCTAAAGATCAAGCTGGCCCATTACAGTGAATCTTGAGAATGAGAGACCGGGAGGGTCATGGACAAACCAAAACTGGAGTGGGGGTCAAGCCATAGGTGTCCCCCCAGGGGAATAGTCCTGGGTGTATCCCCACTGCATTCCAGCTTTACCCAAATGTGCCCAAATGGGACTGATTTTACATTCTGTATAAGCTTGTAAAATGTGCTTAGAACCTAAAAGAGAAAAGGGATATGACTGGCACCCTCAAGTCCCCAGGAACCAGTGAGGACCCAGCCGCTGTGGGCTGACACTATGGTCAAAGCAAAGGGAAGTATTGGGAGCTAAGTGGCCGTCCCCATCATGCCTTCGGCCTTTCCCCTCCAGAGGCCCCAGCAGTGGTGAGATGTAATCACAAAGGAGACAGGAAGCTGTGAGAACTAGTAAAGCTGGTAGTGGCATTTGGCCTGGGCACGTGCCATACCAACCGCTGTTATTAAGTCAGTTATTAAATAGCTTGAATATCATTTCTGAGAAAAGTTGGGCCCCACATACTTTCTGATGGCTCGGGTGATTAGTGACAGATGGCTCCTAAACTGGGGTGACAAAGGAGGGGACAGCCTAGCTCAGGATTTTCAAACTCAATATGCACAGAGATTAGTTGGGCTTTTGTTGAGGCCCATGTATGCTTCAGCAGGTCCAGAGCGGGGCTAAGCTTACACGCTGCTAATTGGCTCCTTGGTGACATCCCTGGTGTTCTTGGCTTGTGGAGGCACCACCCTGCTCTCTGCCTCCATCATCAGCTGGTGTTCTGGGTGTGTACAACTGTATCTCTCTTCGTCATAAGGACAACAGTCCTATTGGATTAAAGATCCACCTTACTCAAGTATGACCTCATCTTGAATAGTGCAATTCTATGTAAGGTCACGTTCTCAGATGCCAGGAAAAAAGAATTGGAGGGGGTGGGGACCTGTCCAACCCAGTATTGTTTGCTTACCTAAATATGGGTGCCTAAGGCCATCACAGGTACATATTAGAAATAGCTGGTCCAAATACTTTTCCAAATGACCCTGGCCTGGGAGCCTCCTGTCAAATGCCTGGGCCAGCTTATTCCTTCCCAGCTGTTCCTTGGTGCAGGAGGGAGGAAGCCCGCAGCCTGATGGACCTGCGGGCTAATGCTCGCTGAGCTGCGGGACTTTGGTTAAGTTGTCAATACTGTTGCTTGCATAATGTAGAGATGGAGCAATGGAAGTTCTGGGCACTTTGAGAATCTGTATTGTTGTCAGTTAACAGGAACATCACCCTGCCCAAGTAGTTGTGACGGGCAGCATGGAGCAGAGACCTAAAGTCAGCTCTGCCAGGAACTCCACTCAGGACTCAGGTAAGTCAGACTTTCCATCTGGTGTACCACTCTGCTGGCTACTCTAAAATGAGCAGACACTGGGTCGGTGTGGAAAACGGGAACCCAGGTCAGGGGGGTGAGCAGGTGCTTGCTGCTGGTTCGTGGGGCTGTAAAATGTCCCTGTCCCAAGTTCACGCTGAAGCAGTCCTGAGCTCACCTGCTCCACTCCCAATTGCCCCCATCTTTACTGGACTCCCATGAAGTTGCCAGAAGTTATTTGGCCCCCAGGTTTTAAAGAAAATGTTTTCACAAAATTGCCCCTCTCTGGGTTTGGTCAGTGTGTGTGTGTGGTGTTGTGTCTGTATTTCCTTGGTTTCTTGCAGGACTTCCTGTGTCTGCAGACTTTCCTCCCCCACCTTGCTGACTCTGTCCGGAGTTATTTTCTGGGCCTCAAGCAAATGTGTCAGCTACTACCTTGCGTCTTCTCATTCTTCTCCAGGGACTGTGCCATGGAGGGCTGCTGTGTCCGCCTGGCACAGAGACACTTGTGGTGGGCTCAGCCACCACATCTACCACGTGTGACTATGTCTTCAGGTGTCAAGTAGTGGTGAGACAGGGCTCCCACTCCCAGTTTATGGGATAAGCTTAGGCATGGGCCATCTCCACAATATATAATTTATTACATTTTTAAGACTTACGCAAATTTCCAAGCACCTTTGCCCATACATATTATCTCAGTCAGTCATGGCATTCCCATGGAGGCTTTATACCCATTTTACAGATGAAGATCCTAATGCCTTGTCAAAATGTGATATGCAGAGTCGTAACATTGACATTGTCTGTGAGCTACTAAGACAGAATTTCTGGGCCAGACCTGCTGAATCATGATCTGAAGTTTAAGGAAATCCCCATGTATGCGTTAATGCATAGTGACTTTCCAGGAGTCCCAGAACAACCAGGAGGCTCAGCTGGGCCAAAACCTAGCTCTGTGACTCCCAGAGAAATGCCCTTCTTACAGTAACACCTCACACTCTACTCAGAGGCACACCCACTCCTTCAGGCAGGTCCCACACAATCTCTGCATCTAGCCCAAGTGGAACTGGGCACTTCACTTTTGCTCCTGAAACTTCAGTGTGTTCTCTGTTGCTGTAATGAGTGCATCTGGTCTTGCAAAAAGATGAAGAAAAGCAAATTATCAAGCATCTTTTTGTGGTGGCCACTAGATTTGTCTGGAAGAGATTTTTCCAGTAGGTCTCAACAGTGGTTTTAAAATATCCAGTAAACCCTGTTATGAAGAGATATGCTGTCACCCAGGAGTTATTCCATTTATAGAGCAGAGTAGGTTTAGTGAAGTTCTCAAAAGACCTAGGATTTTAAGAATGGTGATTACATTTTAATATATTTTTCTAGATTAAAAAAAAACTAAACTAAATTAAAAAACTAGACTAATATAGCTCTGCCTTTTAGGAGTGTGTAGATTTTGGGAAAGTTATACTAACAGGTTTATTCTGAGAATTTAGTGTAGGCAAGATGCTGTGTGACTGGTGTAGGGTTTATTTTAGCAACTATGGTCTTTGGGGAACTTGTATGTAGCTAAAAAGAAGACAGGGGTTGGTGCAGAGCCTATTGATGTTACTGTGTCTTCTGCTCATCGATAAAAGTAGCACAGAGGTATCCACTGCCTGGATCCAAGACAGGAATTTTGAACCAAATGTTTTCCTGAAACCATATAGGAAAAATGAGGGTGGATACACCATTTCACAAAGCCTTTCACTAGGCAGGGAACAGGGGCAGATGTTATCAGGAGAGATAAAAAGAAGCACTGTAATACTCTGTTTCCACTCATTAACTTGGGAGTATTTTCTGGGGATGGGAGAGGAAGTTTTTCTAAATTCCCCATGAGAGACCTCTGCATGTGAGTTCTGACACACTCTTTTCAGCATATCCTGGTCTCTAGATTTCTCCTTCAGGAGTTGGAATCAACAGGTCAGATAATGCTGAGAGGCACAGAGGTGCACACGGGGATGTGCTAAAATAACAGAGCTGAGCAAGATTTCCCAGAGGTGGAAATGCCCAGGGCCTGAGGGTTGGGCCTCAATCTCAGAGCCAACTCAACCTCAGTTCAGCCAGTGAAGCTCAAGGGATGGATGAGCCAAGGCCACTCCTGTTCTCTGACTGGGAGTCAAATACATACGCAATAATTGACCCATGATGGTGCTCGTATCATTATTATGTGAAAGGGCTCAGAATAGACCCCCCAAGATATGCCACATTGGCAAAAAGATGATTTTGAGCTACAGGCAATAGAAAATCAACAGATGCAGAAAAAGTTGTCTGCTATTCTCTCATCTGCCTATAAGCAGGACAAGGATTTCCCCAGAGTGGGAAGATGCCCACTCTGTACCAAGAAAAGTGACTCATGATCAAAGGTGTTGAGCCCACACCAAGAGGAGTTTGCACACAGCTTACTGAAATGCCCTTACCTGCCACTCGTTGATATATTTGCCTCTCAATTCTCCACCACTCCAAACCTCCTTTCCCTTGTTAAAATGGCACATCAGTTCCTGGTCTGATGGCTTCTAGGAATTTCACTCCTCTTCCTCTGGGTTTTCCCTTCTTTTCCTCTTCATTCCCACGGACATAAGTATTATTAGAAATTATGTGCCTTTTCTCCTGTGAATCTGTCTTTTGTTAGTGTAGGTCACAGACCCACTCCCCACCTCCACCCAGTATCACATGCAAAAGAATAAAGGAAAAGTTTCTTCTCCTGACATATATTAGCAATGGTTAACTCAAACTTCCTTTGTATGACATTTTTTCTTAATCATACAGATATCAGTGGCTCTGAGTCACTGTGAGAGAATTTCAAGTTGGAATAGAAAACTAATCTACAATTTAATCAGTCAATCATTTACAAACGAGAAATTTCTCTGCTTTGAATTTACTTGAATTTTTATTTCCTGAAAACCGATTATTGAACAGACCGCATGTTGTTACCAAAGATCTTTTTAACAAAGAAGGTTTCTTTAGCTTTGGCCCTTTTCCCTCCAGAATGTGGTCACCTGCACCCATTTCACACACTGCCTTAAGCTGCTTTCTTGGTTATAAAGAATTTTATGGGTTTCTACCTAGTTTTCAGAATGATTCTGTTTCATTATTCATCATTCTTAGAGAGTCACTAGCTCCTAGGATTAATGGGGTGAAAGCACCATTGCTAAGCTCCTTAAGGGGGACTCAGAGTTTCAGGGTTTAAAAAGAAGGGTGTGATTAGAAGATAAATTCTGGGAGGAAAAGACTTTTGAAGGTCTCTGAGAGGAGATCTAACAAATCTTGCAAACAATAGGACTTACATTTCCTGAAAATGCAGCCAAAAATACAAACATGTTACTAACCTCGTTGCTCCATGTACAAAGCTTCAAAGCAATATTGTGGTCACACCTATAAATATATGCAGGCAAGGTTCCTGGCTACCCTGACACAGGAAACAAATATTTAGTGGTGAGAAAAAAAATCATTTTAATTGCAGATATTTTAAATACATGTGTGGAATTAAGTTATATAACTAACCAAACCTTTTTGAAAAACTGATTCTACTGTTAATGCATATACTTTCAAATTCAGACTTCTGCCTGCCACCTGTTATGCAGATGCCTCTGGTGGACTTTGGGTGAAAAACCCCCTCAACCACAACTCTCCATAATGTTACCCCATGAGAATTTTAAAAACACAGTGGAATATGAAAAGCCTTTGGTGCTTGAGAAGGTCTGAGTTCACACATGATCACTACACCTGTCTTACTGCAGGTTTGGGCTTCACCGAAGAGGCTTCGCCTCTTTGAACTTCAACATTCCCTTTAATAAGAGGATAGGGTTCAGCTAGATGACCTGAGCTCAGTGTTTCTGCCCTAACTTTCATTGACAAGTACCTGGGATAGCAGTAACACATTTACACTGGAGCGTTGATTCACTTCTGGAAAAAGGAGAATGTGCTGTTATTTAGCAGTTGGGTGCCCAGGGGGAGCTGTTGATGAGCACTCAGGAGGCTGGGAGCACTGGCTGTCCAAGGACCTCACACTGGTATTCTAGTAG
>NW_004567105.1:67055600-67082382 GCF_000260355.1 Condylura cristata | reverse complement strand
CTTGGTACAGAAGCTCAAGTCAGGTCTGTTTTCACCAGATACACTTTCCTGGAAGCACAATCAGGTAAAATATCTCTAGCTGTCTACCTGTCCTTGTGAATAGAGTGACTAAATCACTTATCCAGAGACACTGGACCAACGTGTTAGTCTCCCAAGATGCAGTTAACATGCCACCTCACAGTCCCCCAGTAATAGTTGCTTGGCAGCCAGCCTGAGCTCTTCCCGAGTGCACTGGGTCCATTTGAATTGGCCATTGAACAGGGCAGTGTTTAACAAAGATTTTGGGGCCCCTCCCTGGTGGTGCATCGGGTTAAAGCACAGTATTAAGAAGCTAAAGCCACGTCAGCATGAGTTCGATCCCCACCCTGGAGGTGACCCACATGGCGTGGTAGACTTCTGCTGACCCGCCTGCTGCTCCCCTCAGCAGTGTACTTCATAGGCCCGTTCTGCTCCCCACTCTATCTCTGGTGAAGACTCTCACCACCCCTGCACTTCTGGCCTGTACCCCAGTTCTGTATGCATAAATAAATAAATCTTTAAAAAAAAAAAGATTGTGGAGCTTCCTTCACCAATCCAGCCTTCTGACTTGGTAGAACTGGACTGATAGGGGATGTGTCTGATATTCTGGTACATCCAACTCAGCATCTCTGTGTCATGATAAATTTAAATTTAAAATACAGTGGAATATGAAAAACCTTGAGTGTTTCAGAAGGTCTGAGTTAAGGCACTATCTGAATTTAGGAGATTTTTTTTGTTGTTTTTTTTTGCCTTTCAGTATCCTTTAGGAGGAACCAATAATCATTCCAGCTTTGTCTTAGCCAACTCCTCTCTCTAGAGAACCCAGCCTTCTACTGGGGTGAGGGAGGGCAGCCCCTTGCTGCCCCAGATAGAACAAGGGACCTAGAGAGGAAGCTGTTTGGTAATCAACTTTTTCCCTAATCCCCTCATTTAAACTAACCACTGGTGTCCCTGAAACACCTGGTCTAAACCATTTCCAGAGCCCCTCAAAATGGAAGCGTAAACAGGGCTGCTTCTGGTTTAGTGTGGCTTCCTGGGATCTGCAAAACCTGCAGTCACTTGTTCAGCTACCTTCCTGGTTCCATGCTTTTACTGTTGTTGATGTCACTCATATTTTTCTACTCCTGTGATCTCATGCCTTAATAAAAAAAGAATACTGTAGTTTCAGAGCGTTGCACAAGGGAGCAAAACCAGACCTTCATGCTCAGTCTGCCACCTTCACCTGAGGGTTGCAGGCCTGGCCGGATGGGGAGGCGGGTCTGGACCCCTCTCAGCCCCATGGTTGAAACAGGTGTCATAGTTTCCAGCCTAGTGACGCAGCTTCATCTGCGGTGCCTGAGTTTTGGAGTCTGTCACCCAGTGATTTTTGATTATCACTTATAAAACTCTTAAGGATCTGGGGGTTTCCCCAAACTACGTCAAAGTATAAATGGTACTGGGGAGGGGAGTTACCCAAGAAAGAACAGATTCTGGCAAGTGCTTCTAAGAGATGGATCTTTGAGGCGGAAAAGAGAGGTTCAGGGGTGATGACACAAGACTAGGTAGGAATCCACAGCCATACTGAACTGCACTGTAAGAAAGAAGGTGAAATAATAGTGAAGTGGGTGTCATCTGTACACGGGTGTTCTGCTTTCCTTCTGTTTAGTTTCTTGAGAAACATGCACATACCTCCAGAAGGGGAGTGGTCATGGAAAGGGGTTCTTTTGCACCCCAGGCTTTCTGATCCTCATTGCCAAGGATGAACTGCTCCTAAGATGGGCAGATTGGCAGAGTTTCTCACTTGACATCAGTTAAGCCATATCAACTAGAGGGAACTCCCCACCCCCTTCCCCGCCTGCCAGTTGCCTTCATAGGAAGGCCTCACCCCACAGTGAAAGTATTTATAGACTTGTGTGGTACATTGTCTGAACATGTCTGGATTTGTTCTGCCCAGTTCAGTCCTTCATATCTTGCTATTGTATCTTCCTCTTGATATTAAGGTAAACACGTAATCCTTGAAGTAGAACTGGCATGGTCTCAACCAATAGAAATAAACCATTTGTTCGTCAGCCCATGATTCTGCCATGGATCGTTGCCATCGCTGTTTGGACGAAAGTACCAAGACTAGGTTAGTTGAGTCAATCCTTCTCTTTAAAATGCAGAGAAAATGAGATATTTTTGCCCTTTTTCATCTAAGACTGTCCCCTTGCAACGACCATGGTAGAATTGGACTTTTTCTTTTTTTAATATTTATTTACTTATGCATACTGTACTGGGACTTGAGGGGGGTGAGGGAATTCACCAGAGAGTGGGGAACAGAACAGGCAGATTGACCTCATGCCATGTGGGTCAGCTCTCTGTCTGGGAATTGAACTTGTGGCTGTGGATATCTTCATAGTGTTGCGCTTTACCCATTTTAAAAGCTGGTCCCAGGGCTCTCCAGGACACTATATTTCCTACTTAGCCTCCCCATTGATACCTCAGCTGAGCTGGTAGCCAGCCTCTTCTGCACAACTGCCCTGTTGCAGAGTAGAACAGCAAACAGAGGCAACCGGAAGGTTTTTTAGTGGTTTCCTGTTAGGGCTTATTCTGGCCTGTTCTCAGTGAACTCTGACTTTCATGGAGTCCATCCTAATACAACCATGTGGGCAAATTTCTCCTGTCTTAGCTGGCGATATCCCTTGTTTGCCTTTATTTTATGGTGAAAAGATGGGATGAGGGTTTAAATCCCAGAGCGAAGGTAAGGGAGCTGCTGTTGACCAAAGGCCTACCTGTACTGATATCTCATTTGATTTCCCCACAACCTCTCCAGAAAGAAGCTATAATTATCCCTCTACATACAAAGCTGAGATAGAGACAAAATTAAGCACTAGTGATGCTTACAATCTTTATTCCTTCATACTTTCTTTCTCTCGAGCACCCCTAATTCTAAGGGGGTTCTCTTCTCACACCCCAGAGAAGAGCTCTGTCACAACATGATGTCCTGCGGAATCCTGCTCCTCAATTTGGCAAGACCCTTTGTGGTTCAGTTGATTTTTGCCACAACAATGCTTGTGTAAAAAGTAGTTGAAATAAAAAAAACTTAGGTGCATTTAATAACAAATATTTATTTTTCCTACATTTGGGGTGAGGAGTTAGACAGGCAACTGTGTAGATCTTGAATGAGGTCACTTATGCGTTGAGCTCATGGAACTAGCTGGCTGGTCTAGGTTGGCCTTGGCTAGGATGACTCAGACCTACCTTGCAGCTCCTCCAGGTGACTTGCTTGGGCATATTGACATGGCACTGTGTGACAAAGAAGAGCCTACTCAATTGATCAAGCTCTTTCAACCTCTGCTTCCACCATGCTTGCCAAAACACCTTTGGCCAAAGAAAGTCACCTGGCTGAGCTCAGAGTGAGAGACAGGACATTGTATATAGAGTAATGTATAGATACAGCGGCATGAAGCTTGAGGGCCATGACAGCAGTGAATCTCCTGTACCTTTCCAGAAATGAGTGGGTTGGAGATGGAGAGGTTCTATAAATTCTATCCTCTCTCCAACAATTCTGGGGGCTCATGTTCATTCTCTTGAACCAGGAAACATTAATTTAAAGTGAGTTGCAAAGATTTAACTCTCTAAATCTAATGCTCAATTTAAAAATCACACATATTGTAACCCCAAGACTCTTCTACTTGCCATTTGTAAGATAATTGAATTAGAAGTTTGGGCTCTGTAGTCCCTGGACTGAATATGAAGTCTAGACTTCAGCTTTTTAATTGGTGTCCAACTAGTTAAGTGGTAAATCACCTGAGTTTCCGTTTTTACAAACAAAATGTATAACCACTGAACTATTATATTACTTTTTAAAAAAATTATAACTATTGTACAGAATTTTCATAAGACCTAATTAGGATGAGGTATCTATCAGGAAAACTGGCATACAAAAGACACCCAATAAGTAGAATTAGTTTCAACTCTTTTAGTTGTGCCAGAAAGTCTATTTAAACCAGTTAAAATGTCATTGGGGGGAGAGGAGAGACATTTAATGAATGTCAAGGGGCTTACTGCCAGTGTTTTCTTAGATTTTATTATTTGAGTGCCCGGTCCATTTTGAGTTAATTTTGTAGGTGATCTAAGATAATGTTCCAGTTTCATTCTTTTCCATGCTGTTGTCCAGTTCTCCCAACACAATTTATTAGAAATTATCTTTTCCCTATACTTTCGATTCCTTTGTCATAAGTTAATTAACCATATTCACATGGATTTTTTCCTAAACTCTCTAGAATGGTGACCTGTGTGTCTGTGTATCTGTTTTTATGGCAGTATCATGCTGTTTGATTACTTTGTGGTATAGTGTGAAATAAGGGTGGATGATGCCTACAACTTTGTTATTTAAGATTGCTTTGCTAATTGTGAGTTTTTTGCAGTTCAACACAAATTTTAGTTTCCCCTATTATTAACATCTTGCATTAGTATGGTACATTTGTACCACAGTACAAATAGTAGTGAATTAATACTGATACCTTATTACTTATGGATGTGCATAATTTACATTATGATTCCTTCTTTGTGTTGTATGGTTCTACGGGTTTTGTCAAATACTTAGTGATTTGTTGACTTCCTCCAAAATGTCTTGTTCTCTACTTATTCCCCCCTTCTATCTCAAATCCCTACAACCATTACCCTTTTTATTGCCCTCTATACTTCTACCTTTTCATCTAGTATATATCATCTAGTATATAGCCTTTGCAGACTTAGCAATCTACACTTGGTACATCATTTTGTGACCTGACAGCTCTTGTTTAATCACTGAATAATATTCTACTGTGTATTTCACCAGGGTTTATCCATTCAGCTCTTGAAGCATCGCTTGATTCTTCCAATTTTTTTTTAAGATTTATTTATTTATGCAGAAGTAGGGTACAGGCCAGAGGTATAGGGCGATGAGAGGATTCACCAGAGACAGAGTGGGGAGCAGAACAGGTAGATCTACTGAAGTACACTGCTGAGGGGAGCAGCGGGTGAGACAGGGGAGGTCTGCTATGCCATGTGGGTCCCCCTCCTGGCTGGGATGGAAATCATACTGAAGCAGCTGAGGCTAGCTTTGTCGTGCTGCACTTTAACCCATTACACCACCAGGGAGGCCCTGATTTCTCCCAATTTTTTGCATTATGAGTAAAGCTGCTATCAATATTCATGTTCATTTATCTGTATAGATATGTTTTCAACACACATAGTAAATACTCAGGAGCATGGTCATTGGATTATATGCTAACCCTATCCTTGTTTTTTTAAAAGATTTTATTTATTTATGCATACGAAAACTGGGGTGGTAGGGGGCGATGAGAGGATCCATTAGACAGAGCGGGGAACAGAACAGGCAGATGTGCTGAAATACACTGCTGAGGGGATCAGCGGTGGTCAGGAGAGGTCTGCCATGCCATGTGTTTCCCCCCTACCCCGACCAGGGAGGCCCCCATCCTTGTTTTATAAGAAATTGACAGTCTTAAATTTACTCAAAAAAAAATTGCCAGTCTTTTGAAAGTGACTGTTTGATTGTACATTTCTACCAGCAATAAATGAGAGGGTCTACATCCTCACCAGCACTTGGCGTTGTCTGTGACCACTTGGATAGGTGTGTGGTGGTCTTCTCACTTTAATTTATAATCCCGTTGTCATTCTAATTTAATGACATGACTTGCATGTGTCAATGTGTCATCCAAATGTGATCAATTTTTTTCAGTTTTAAAGGCAACCATAGGATGCAGTGGTAGGTCTACCCATTTGGGTATGTACCACAGATAGAGATCTCCAGCGAAGCTGTTATTCACTTCTGAACTGCACACATGTGAGATTTAGCAACTGCGAACTATCCAGGACAAAAGATCTAATTAAGGTAAGTGTGAACAGCCATCCTTGGGAAGAAGGGTAGGGGCATAAAAGTAGCAGGGACACTTTATGTCTTTAGGGGAGAGACAGATGGAAGGCCAATATATCAGAGGTCTTAATTGAGAGGTAATTTTTAAAAAATATGATCTTTGCTTGCCCCCAGAGTTCACAAACCCTGCATAAGTTTAGTGGGTGCTTCTAGTGGCCACTAGAAGCAAGCCAGGACATTTTTTTTCTAAAGGAGAGGGTCAAATCATCTCTGAGAGGGGCAGGTAGATTGGAAAAGACCTCTCAAATCACCAAGCATCTGAAAAGGTGTCTGTGCTTGTGGTAGGGACAATGTTTCTCTCAGATAACCGAAGGACATGTGAGCTTTGTTTTCAGGAGGAAAGTTGGCAAGCAAACATCCCTCTCTTGCTAGGTGCTAATTTAAATGATCACCCTCAATTCTCATCAGATCCATTCTTAGAAAAGTTCCATTCTCAGAAAAGGAAACTACAGCTTTACTGTGCTACAAAGTAATATAAAACTTGGAAATCAGGGAGCCTAGATGTCAAAAGATTGAAGCTGTTTACTCTCCCCATTAAAAGCAACAATAATAACTTAAAAAAGAAGAAGCATTTGGCTCCATAGACAAGCTTTCAAGTCCTGGCTGAATCCCCTGACTGTACGTATGGGACTGAAACTCATCCCCAGGAATAATTGTAACCCAGGAAATAGAAAGGAATATTCATATTTGCTTCAAGTGAAATAAATATAGAAATGCCCCTAAAATTCCTGGCCTGCTGTAGCAAGTGGTAGATATTGTTAATATTATCCGTGGATCTTACTGATAAAAGAATATGTGGTGGGGGGAGTATGGGCTAGGTGTCAGTAGGAAAGATCTGGGGAGGAGACTGCATTGAGACTAACTCTTATTCCATAGTATTAAGAGGTTATAACAGGAAAAGATGACCTGAAAGTTGTTTTTCAAAATTACTATCAAAGATAAGTAGGAAGGAAGGGGTAGGAGGGAGTTTGGCCACACACCCCCAAGTGAAAGACCAACACCATATCTCACACACCATGTTTTTAAAGCCTATTTTGGGTACATTCTTAAAAGTGAATAGGTATCTTTATTTTTTTACATTCTTCTCTTCTTTTTTTGCATTTTTTGTTGAGGTTATATTGGTTTATAATGTTTCAGGTGCATGGCTTCACACCTGGACCACTATACATGCCACTCTGTGCTCACCACCCAAAGTCAGTATCTTTAAAAATGGCTACCTTGCCTAGCACCCCAAATTATAGAAAGGTGGATGGCAAAATGGATAATGATATCTGCATGACCAGCAGATTTGGAAAATTCTAAGTCTGCATTGAAATTGCCTTGAATGTATATATCAATTTGAGAAGAATTATGTCTTAAATATTGAGTCTTCCCTTCCACATTGTATATGTTTCCTTTTTGTTACATATACTTTGATGTCCTCAACAAAATTTTATAATTTTTTTACTTGAACGATAATTTTTAATCATTTGCTTCTAGTAGTTCCAATCATTTTTGTTGCTAGTATGATTGAGATCTTACTTCTATTGTATCTTAAAATTAATTAAACTGCTTACGAAAACAGTTAAAAGAATGAATTAAAGTTAGAATCATGTGATTTTATTTCTAAAATAACATCCTGGGAGAAGAAAAAACAAGATGTGAAATGAGAGATGTGATACTGTATCATTTATGTAGGATAAAAGTGAACATGAAATATATATTTGTTTAAAGATTATTTATCTATCTATCTACCTAAAAGTATAAAGGAAAACAGTTTGGAATGAGATATATGAAATTGGTTTAATAGATCTTCCTAGAGTGTGGGCTAAGTTGAATAGTTAAAGGGAACTTTAGGGACCTCCCTGGTGGCAAAGGGCTTAAAGTCTCAGCACTATCAAGATATCGACACCTGCCATAGCTTGCGTTTGATCCCCAAGCCTGGGAGCTGGCCCACATGACACAGCAGACCTCTCCTGTCTCTTCCACTGCTCCCCTCAGCAGTGTATTTCAGTATATCCACCTGTTCTGCTCCCCACTCTTGTCTGGTGAATCCAACCCCCACACCTCTGGCCTGTACCCCAGTTCTTGTATGTATAAATATTTAAAAAAAAAAAAAAGGAATTCCCAGCCCTCCCTGGTGGCGCAGCAGGTTAAAGCACAGCGCTGAGAATCTAAAAGCCGCTTCCGAATGAGTTAGATCCCCGCCTGCCGCGAGGTGACCACATGGCGCGGCAGACCTCTCCTGACCCGCCCGCTGCTTCCCTCAGCAGTGTATTTCAGCCTGTCCACCTGTCCTTCTCCCCACTCTGCTGCTGGTGACTCCTCTCACCCTCCTCACCTCCCATCTATACCCCAGTTCTTACCTGCATAAATAAATAAAAATAAGTATTTGTTTTTAAAGATTTATTTATTTGTACATACAGAACTGGGATACAGGCCAGAGACTCAGGGGTGGCGAGAGACTTCACCAGAGACTGAGTGGGGAGCAGAACAGGCAGATCCACGAAGTACACTGCTGAGGGGAGCAGCGGGCAGGTCAGGAGAGGTCTGCCACGCCATGTGGTCACCTCCGGGGCAGGCGGGAATCAAACTCATGCGGAAGTGGCTTAAGCTTCTCAGTGCTGTGCTTTAACCCGCTGTGCCACCAGGGAGGGCCAAAAATAAGTATTTTAATAAATAAATAAAGGGAACTTAATTTAATCTCTGCTGCCTAGGAATGGAGGGAGGAAAAAAGAAGGAAGGAAAAAAGAACCAGAACAAATAGGACAATCTGGCAGCAGTTGCTACCTGAAAGGGGGAATTACAGATACTCAAGTTTTCTTTGTAAATTTTGGCTTTTCTGACCCTATGCAACTCTCTTGTATTTGTCAGCTTGGACAGTCTTAAACTTAAAAAAAAATAGATTTTTATTAGAGATGTTTCAGGGTTATAGAAAACTTGGGTATAAAACACAGCTCCCATAGGCTCCCCACACACACCAGCCGGCGCTAAGGAAACACCCCCGATGCTCTCACAGTCCCGGAGGCTCAGGGTCCAAAAGTAGATGTCAGCAGGTTTGGCTTCTGGGCTGACATCCACCCTGTAACCTCCTCTCTGCTCTGTGCTTACCTGGCCCCTCAGTGCTTGGGTGAGAAATAGGACAAAGGTCACAGTTGCGTGCTCCTCAGGCTCTTCTCTTTGTGGGGACCCCAGCCTCTTAGAACAGGGCCTTTCTCGTGACCTCACTGACCCTTCACTGCCTCCTCAATGGCTCCTCTCCAAGGACAGCGGCATTGGGGGGGCTGTCTTAGTCTGTTGGGGCTATTGTATCAGAATATCAGAGAACAGGCGACTTGTAAATAACAAAAATTAATTTCTCACAATTGTGGAGGTTGGGACATCCGAGAGCAGGGGTGCAGGCAGGGTTCAGTGAGGGCCTGCTCCCAGCCTGCCCACTGCAGACTTCTCATTGGATCTTGCAGGGTGAGAGTGCAGAGAGAAAGCAAGCTCTTGGGATTCTTAGAAGGGCATGCATCCCTTTCATGAGGGTTCTGCCCCCATAACCTCATCTAATCCAATTGCTTTCCAAAAGCTATGCCAACTAATACCACCACAAGGGTTTGGGGGGTTCAACAAATGATGTGAGGAAGGGAAACACACAAACATGTAGCCCACCACCAAATTTGTGATTTGGCTAAGCGAATTTGTCAGGGGATACGATTCAGGGCATGTTTTCAAATAAAAATATTTTTAAGGGCTGAATCTCTGTTCAGGTGCTTCTGTTCCTTCTGCCTTGATGGATTACACACTTGAACCCAACTTGACAATGTCTGACTACTATTATCCCGATGCCAATTCAAGCCCCTGCAGTGGAGAGCTGATCCAGACAGACAGTAAGTTGCTTCTTGCTGTCATTTACTGCCTTCTGTTTATACTTGGTCTCCTGGGAAACAGCCTCGTCATCCTGGTCCTCATCTCCTGCAAGAGGCTGAGGAGCATCACAGACATATACCTCTTGAACCTGGCCCTGTCAGACCTGCTTTTTGTGTTCTCCTTCCCTTTTCTGACCCACTATCAGCTGAACCAGTGGGTGTTTGGGACCATAATGTGCAAGATGGTCTCTGGCTTTTACTATATTGGTTTCTTCAGCAGCATGTTCTTTATCACCCTCATGAGCGTTGACAGGTACCTGGCAATTGTCCACGCTGTGTATGCTGTGAGAGTGAGGACAGCTAGAAGGGGCATGGCTCTGAGCCTGGCCGTGTGGCTGGCGGCCATCGTGGTGACCAGCCCATTACTGGTGTTTTACCAAGTGGACTCTGAAGATGGCGTGCTACAGTGTTACTCATATTACGATCAACAGGCTTCAAAGTGGAAGATCTTCATCCACTTTGAAATCAATATCATAGGCCTGCTGCTGCCATTTACTGTCCTCATATTCTGCTACACCAGTATCCTACACCAGCTGAAGAACTGCCAGAACCATAACAAGACCAAGGCCATCAGGTTGGTGCTCCTGGTGGTCGCTGCATCTTTAATCTTCTGGGTCCCATTCAATGTTGTCCTCTTCCTCACTTCCCTGCACAACATGCACATCTTGGATGGGTGTGCCATGAGCCAGCAGCTGACCTATGCCACTCATGTCACAGAAACCATTTCCTTCACACATTGCTGTGTGAACCCGATTATCTATGCGTTCATGGGCGAGAAGTTCAAGAAACATCTCTCAGACATATTTCGGAAGAGCTTTCTCTACACATGGGGACAAGTCCCCAGGGAGAGCAAGGATAGCTTGCCCACCTATCAACACACCTCCCGCTCCTCCACCATGGACTACATTTTGTGAGGAAGGTGCCTCTGAGCGGGCCTCTGCCTGATCTACCACTCTTCTTTCAGGAGACAAAGATGATCTGCATGGAATTCGGAGGCTACCCCAGGGGATGCGCTTAGAAATTTGATTATAGACATAAGACATATTGCCATGGTAATTAGCGAACATTTCAGCTTTTAGACTTTGTAACTGTTTTCTGGAAATTGTCTATATATCTCACACTGAAGTATAACATTAGCTGTAGGGGCTTTTTTCCCTTCATTTTTTAATGTGCCTATTATATACTGATTTAAATTTTATCAAATCCCATCCCTTATATGGTGAGGTGACCCTATAGCTCCCTTCATTATTCTATTGACTTGATGAGTTTCATTCAATCACTGTCTTACCTTAAACCAACCTATACATCCATTGAAATAAAATGACTTCTTGATTACAGTCAATTTAATAAATAATTGAATTTTTGTGGGATTTTTGTATCTATCTTCACAAGAGATGCTGTCCTGTAACTTCCTTTTTTGCAATGTCCTGGTCAGGTATGATCCCCAAAAATGTGTTGGAAAGTATTCCCTTTTCTGTTACTCTCTGCAAGTGTTTGTGTAAAAACTATTGGAATTACTTCTTCCTTAAATGTTTGGTAAAATCCAAACATTTAAGAGTTCAGAGATAGAGAGATCCAGGCAAAATTTCTAAGAGGCAGGAACTTTATTGCACTTGGCAAGGTTTACTGACCCCCATGGGGGTTGGAGAAGTCACACCCATTGGGGAACACGGTTAGCTTTTATAGGGCATGGAAATGGCTTTTCAGAAACTGATTCATCAATGATGCTTTTCAGTTCCCAGAATGCAGGCAGTTTCCAGAACTCAGGAAGCTTAAGGTTAGGAGGCTCCCACAGTAACAGCCTCCAATTCAAGGTTTCTGCTCCCAGCCTTGCCCTGACCACCTTGACCTTACATTTGAACCTCTGAATTATAGGATAAGGGGCAAAGCCTTCTTTCTGGCTACTTCCTGCTGACATGGGGCGATGTGGGGAAAATGAGGCCAAAAAGCAAGGTTTATGGCCAGGTTCATTGGAGGGGAGGAGTGAGTAGGGGTGCAGCCCAAGCAGGTTGGCAGCGCTGTGGTCATCACGGTTTACAGGAGCACTTATCAGTAGCCGCAGTCAGAGTATGTTTTCTTGGGGATAGGAGCATAGTTCGTTATGTCTGTGGTGTAGATCTACTCCCAGGACGGGCTGCTGCATGAGTCCATTGGGCCCAGAGGGAGATGAGCTGGACTGGATAGTGGTGCATGCATCAAAAGTCCTTTCTCCTGTGTGCAACTTGGAATTTATATCTTGGGAAGGGTTAGAGGAATGAAAGAGAAAAGTAAAAGTAAGATGCAAAAGGCATAGAATTCAACCACAGAAAGTTTTTTTGGAGCCAGAGGTCTCTGAGCAGTTCCAGGGTTTGGGTGGGTTTTTTGGTTTTTTTTTTTAAAGATTAATTTATTAATGCATACAGAACTGGGGTACAGGCCCAAGGTGCAGAGAGGATTCACCAGAGATAGAGTGGGGAGCAGAACAGGCAGATGGTCAAAGTACACTTTTGAAGGGAGCAGTGGGCGAGTCAGGATGGGTCTGCCGCACCATGTGGTCACCTCTGGGGCAGCAGGGATCGAACTTATAAGGAAGTGGCTTTAGCTTCTTAGTGCAGTGCTTTAACCCACTGTGCCACCAGGGAGGGCCCAGTTTGGGTGGGATTTAAGAACAGAAGCAGTTGAGAAAGGTCTTGGAGGAGGTTGGAAAGGAATGAAGTACAGCTGGCTTTAACTGTTAAGGAAGGCACAAACTTATGAGCCAGTAAACAAGACTAAAATTTCCAAACATGTAAAATGGTCTTTAAGTTTCCTGACCAGAGTCAAAAATCCTGGCCAGGTTTCAAAAACATTCAAACAGTTCATTTGTGGTCTTACTGTAGATGAGAAAGTTCAAGTTTGGGTTTACGCTTAGCAAGTCATTCCAGCACATAACATTTTTAACTCTCTCAGAACTTCAACACTTTCTTTTACCTTCTTATTAATCTCAACACTTTCTTTGTCTTCCTACCTTTCTTTTCAAGTCCTTCAAAATACATATTCCCAGTACATTTCTTTGGTATTAAACACACACCTCACTTTACCCACTTCACTTGCCTTGCGTTTTGAGTCATGACAGATTTTACCTTCAATTTTTGGCTAAAGAGTCAAGGCATTTAATGGGAGAAGAGTCTCCCTTTTCCAAGGGGAAAAGATGATTGGATCAGCCTTGTTTTGTTTGGAAAGAGACTTTGAGTCTGGAGCAATTGACCTCTGGAAGCGGGTAGGGGAGAGACAGCACCATGGCTGAGGAGATCTTAGAGAGAGTATATAAGGATTGGACCTGAAGGGTTGGTGACCAGCTGTTTGAATAAACAAGCCACTGGAAGGTGTGTGTCACCTCCTTTTGGACAGAGGAGGCCAGGGGCCTGGGCCCATGGATGAAGAGGGAGAGGGATGTTGGAATTTGGGAAGAGCTGGGGAGCGAGAAATGAGAGCCTTTTTTTTTTTTATTAAAAAGTTTATTTTTACATCATTTTGCACATTTTTTTTCATCTCAATTGTAATCCCCATGGGTTTCCCATCACCAAATCACCCCTGTGCCACCACCATAGTCCCGTGCATTTCCCTCCCTTCCCCCCCCCCCCCCCCCCCGTTTTTGGTCCCATTCCCCACTCCACCTTTTTGAGGCAGTGAGTGGGTCCATGAGGTTTTGGGGAGGCCAGGTGTTTGTGAAGGTCACACGGGGTAGCTTTGTAGAGAGGTTTAGTTATGCGTTTTCTCTGTTGGAGACATGCAAAGTATGCATTCAATTTCTTTGCAGATAGAGATTATTTAAATGTTCTCTTTTTGCTAGTCTCAGTTTTAGAACTCTGTACTTTTTAAGGATTTTTTCCACTTCATCTAAGTTGTCAAACATAGCAACATAAAGTTATCCTAATATCTTCTTCTAGTCTTTTTAATACATGGGAACTTGAAGTAATGTTCCTTTTCATTTTCGACATTGGGCATGTGTGTCCTTTCCCTCCCATCCTCACGTGTGGACCCCAAGAGCACCGTCAAGTAAACCTCGTCAAGTCTCCACCACAGACTCTTCTTGTGCCACAAACTCCATTGAGAAAATGAAAGGCAGATATAGGACAGATTTAGACAATGGACTTAGAGTTGCAGAAAACAAACCCAAGATATAAGGGCTAGCTCTGTACGTCTGCTTTGCAACAATCTTCCCCATCAGACAGAGTGAAATGCACGCTATGTCGATTCTAACAATACAAATAAGGCAGCGCCCCCACCCCCACAAACAAGCAGCCCCCAACAGGGCCCTCCAGACCCTGCAGAGCCACCTGCCCTGGCCCAGCCCTGCCCCTCCAGACCCAGTCTGTCCTTCCCCTTGCCTTCCCAGGGTCGCTGGCCTTTCTTGACTGCTGGGAGAGTGACGTCCCTTAGTTCTTCCTCTCAGTGCTTAGGTGTGCAATGATCTTTTTGCTTCTCTGAACAAAAGTGTTGGCACTTTTATTTCTCTTATATACCTTGTAGTTTTATTTTCTATCTCTTTATTAAAGAGTCCCTTTCAGCATTTACTAATACATTTTCATATTCAGCTATAATCTAAATGTCCTGCTTTCACTTCAGCTGTCAAATAGATACAGATATAGATATTAAATATGTGTGTGTGTGTGCTCTTCATTTCACCTGTTATATTTTTCACACGGATACAGTGAGGCCTTCAATGATGATGGCAGGAGGGATGTAGGTGAAGGAGAGACTTTCACATATTTAAACACCTGCTCTGGGCTGTCACATATTTAAACACCTGCTCTGGGCTGGGCGGCTGACCAGCATTTTCTACTTAATTTTCAAAGAGTTCATCTAAGTAGTTATTCTTTTTTTTTTTTAATTTTTTTAAATTTATTCGTACAGGCCAGAGATGTGGAGGGTGAGAGAATTCACCAGAGACAGAGTGGAGTGCAGAACAGGCAGGTCAACGAAATACACTGCTGAGGGGAGCAGCGGGCGGGTCAGGAGAGGTCTGCCACACCATGTGGTCACCTCCAGGGCAGGCGGGGATCCAACTCATGCGGAAGTGGCTTTAGCTTCTTTGTACTGTGCTTTAACCCGCTGCGCCACCAGGGAGGGCCTAAGTAGTTATTCTTAACCCTAGGAGCACGGTTGTACTCTCACAGGCAAGGTGCCCCGGCCACTGGACCTGGAGCCACAGGCCCCTGGAGGAGGGCGTGCCTCAGAGTTCAGCCTGCCCGGTGAGAGGGGCGACCAAGCTGGACCACCAAACTGGACCACCTCTGTGGCTGGTGTGCAAATTGGGGCAGAGTCCCATCTTGCTGCCAGACTACTACCCGCTACGATTTTTCTCTCTCTCAACAGACAAGGCCATTTGAACAGAAAACACTCATGAAGGGGGATCCATATCTCCTTCGTGACCCATGCCAGGTTTTCTCACTGGGACATTAAAAGTCCTGCGCTGGCCTTTCTCGTCCTTTTACAAACTGGGCTGAACTAACCACTCTCAGTGCCGAGGCAGTCATCTGTAAGACAAGGAGGATGGTGTCTGTCCCACCAGCTCTGCAGACAGCCAGTAACCTGTGAACCTCTCTGTGCGCGTAAAAGATGAATCATTATTACAGCAATAAAATACACAGGATATATAAGCCTTTTGCTACCTGTGTTTACCTTGGACAACTGACTTTAACTGTTCTGTGTTTCAGTTTCCTTATATGCAAAACGCTTACCTGATGTAGGTGGAAGGTTAGTAATGAAACTATGCTCTAGCGCCACCTACCGACCAGACGTCAGTAACAGTGTCACCTACAATAGGAAGACTCAGAGTTTCTTCTGGTGTGTATCTAACACTGAGTGTTGTGTTAAGAATATATTAAGGAAAGACGAAAGAACTGTTTCAGATTAAAGGAGACTAAAGATACAACACAGCTAATTCAAATACATGATCTTGAATTGGATTCTTGATGGCGGTGGGCGTGGGGAGAAAGCCCATAAAGGGCGCTTTGGGGACAGTGGGTGAAATTTGAATTTGCACTCTGCAAGTAATATAAGCATGCATTAAAACAAGCATTTAAAAAGATGAAGCCGAAGAACATCTAGAACAGTGCTTGGGATACATAAAAAGCACAGCAATAATGTTACCTGTTATTACCTTTTAAGATGCAAGTTCCCCCAGGACATGGATTTCTTTTGTTTTCTTTACTGCTATATCTCCAGAGCTTGGAGCAGTCCCGTATTTAACACATAACTTGTGTTAGATGAGTAAGAAAACTGGCCTTTGCAACAAAACAGAGCTCAGAATTAAGGCAAGGCTTCCAGAGCCACCTGCTCTCACAGGTAGAGACTGAGTTTCTCTTTTCTTGTACCTGGTCACTGTGGGCCTCCTTGGTGACCCCGACCACTCAGTGGTTGTTCAGGGTTTAGCCCTGGCAGCGAAAAGTGAAGTGGAACTTCAGGAATGGTGAAATCAGGAAAAGCTTTAGTTACTCATGAGTATGGGCCCAGAGGTGGGAAGTTCCCCTATAGTCTGAGCACCTTCTGAAGACAAAGAGTTGGCTTTATACATAACCATCTTTATATTTGTTAAATTAATAGATTGTTTTATAACAGGCAAGTACTATTTGATGTAAGGCTTCACACAACCAGGGAGGAAGAAAGAGATACAATGAATTGGAGGTTGCCAGCTTGGCAACCTTTGTGAATGTTTAATTGTAGCAGGCCTGAAAGCACCCGCCTGATGGGATCATTGTATTTATTTGTGCAGTAATATTTTTCCTTATCAGACTCAATATTGCAAGAGAAATTATCTGGCATTTCCCAAAATCAAATGCATTGGTAACTTATTAACTCACAATTGCTTGACGACCCTTCTAGCTTTGCTCCTTAGTGCTCTGTCTGGGGTGAGAGACAGAACAGGATGTTGCACTGACATTTTTGTCCATACAGGGACAAAGACAGGCTCTGAATGGCTGGCATGGAACCTCAGGCCAATACGCACCAATTAGGAGGAGGACTTACCTTTATAAGGAGATAGATTCGCTTGGCAAACCTTGCCTGGACATCATGCTGCAAAGAAGTCTCAGATGCCTGGCAAAGCAACAAAATACAGTGCCCCTTCTCCAGGCCCTGTCTGGCCAGCCCTGGCTGCCCAGGTCCACCTGGATACCTGCCCAGCCTCTCACTGTGAGTATCCTGTAGCTTAGCAGATGTTGGGTAGTTGTGAGGGGGATCGTGGAGTCCCAGAAAGGCAGAACTAGAACTGGCAAGGACTTTACCCACTCTCCAGCTTGTTTGTCTCCTCTCGTGTATGGATGTGGTAACTGTGGCCTTGGTGGTACAAGCTGGGTACCCTCGACCATAAAACTTTGGGAAGAATGGAAAGATGTTCCATATTATTCCATTTTGAGAAGTGGACCCTCAAATTAGGGTTTTAGGGAAAATATCTGGAGGCCTCTCCACACTCACTTGACCCTGCTGAACTTTTCTGATATGGGGAGGTTTGGTTGCCTCTCTCCAGAGAGCTCAAAATGAGGGAAGGAGAAGCAGCAGTGGCAAATCAAGAGAAAGTAGTCACTACATTTTAATGTGGACTTTTCTAGATTAAAAAAAGTAGTAGGCAAAATCGAAAGCAAATTGCATGCAATTAAAATGTGCATCAATCATATTAAAAGTAGCATCAATCAGATGCTATCCCCTTCCTATTTTCTTTTTTTAAAGATTGATTTATTTATGCATACAATACTGGGGTACAGGCCAGAGATGCAGAGGCGGTAAGAGGATTTAGAAGAGACAGAGTGGGGAGCGGAACTGGTAGATCAACCAACTACAATGCTGAGGGGAGGACTGGGCAGAACAGGGGAGGTCTGCCGCACCATGTGGCTCACTCTGGGGTGTGGGGATCGAACTAGCTCTGAAGTGGGTTAGCAATGTTGTGATTTAACCCGCTGCAACAACAGGGAGGCACCTCCCCTTCATATTTTCATAAAATAAGCAATCTCACTCTAAAAATATTTGAGTCCAGGCTTTGCCTCTATGATCAGTATTAGGAAAAATTCTTTGGGATCAATTTAGAAAAGGGAGGCCTCTTTTTGGTCAGATTCAGAGCAATCTTAGGCAGCTTGTTCTGGGCCAGGTAGTGAGTCAGATATATTCACATCATTAACTGCTGCTGTCTTCACAGCAAGGCAGGGTCGGTGGTGTTATTTTCATTTTATAGATTGGAAGCCTGTTGCTTAGAGCAATTAAAAGACAAGAAGCAGGGCTTTATTTACAATAGGAAAAACATGGAAACAGCCCAAATGCCCAAAAGTAGATGACTGGATTAAAAAGATGTGGTACATAGATACAGTGGAATATTACTCAGCAATCAAAAAAATAGAAAAGAAAAGAAACACATGTCTTTTGCAGCAACTTGGATGGAGCTGGAAAAGATCATGCTTAGTGAGATAAGCCAGAAAGAGAAAGAAAAATACCAGATGGTTTCACTCATAGCAGGAGTATATGAAAATAATAAGAATAATGAACAGCCATATACCAGAGACATTTTGTGGGGGTGGAGTGGGGAATAGGGTCAAAAACGGGGGGTGGGGGGAGCGAAAGAAAGTGCACGGGACTATGGTGATGGCACATGGGTGACTTGGTGATGGGAAACTACGGGGATTACAACTGAGATGAAAAAAATGTACAAAATGATGTAAAAATAAACTATTATAAAAAGAAGAAGAAGAAAAATACAAGCAGCAGAAGTGCAGTGCTTCATGGAGACTAGATTCCAATGCCACCCCACCATCCACCACCTGGCAAAGTATCTCTGGCAGAAGTTGGGGAGAAGGGTTAGAGATCTCTCCCAGGTGTTAGTTGATTTGCCCCACCTACAAGCCTGCCTGTCCATAAATGACATAAGAATATAAGGATCTGTCTTAAATAATAGAAGAATCTCTCTCCATGAAGGAGCACATTAGGGATAAATGAGCCAGAACAAGAAGACATTGTACAAGAATAGAAAGGACTGCTGGGCACCAGTGAATCTGGAGTAACCAACTGGAAAGAAGGCACAGGAAGGTGTTACCCTCCAATGAAGAATAATTTCATAGTTCCTGACAGGGGAGCTGAGCAGTGGGACCCCATCCTCTTCTCTGCCAGAAAAGGGTCCAGTGGGGAGGCATAATAAACTAGGCAGTCAACCAAGGCGGACAAGTAGAGCCTGGAGGATGTGGAAAACAGGAAAGGGAGAGGAGGGGGAAACTGTCCTTGAAAGGTACATCAGACAGGGCCATTGAGATTTGACCAGCTGACCATGGCAAGCCAGGGCCTTCTAGCCTGTCAATCTGACATTTCATCCTGCTGCTTTCATTCTGCTGGGCAAAGCCCAAAGTTATGAACATTACTGCTCAGGCTCCAGGCTCTCTCCTCGACTTCCTCCCTTGCCTCCCACAAGACATTTTCACTTGTACAGTCTGGGCAACCTGATATGCTCTGTCTCACCTCTGGACAATGGTACTATAATCCACCAGGTGAAAACGGGTCCATCCATGAAATAAATGCATGAATGAGTGTGTCAAAGTCTTCTGTGTCACCTCTCTTTGACGTTTCAGACCTCAAGCCAGCACCTCCAGTCCAGTATCAAGGATTATTCCTTCCCTAATGCCAGCTGGAGTCCTGTCATGGTTGGGTTGTATAATGAATTCATGGAGCAGACTGTGGCTGGGTCATGGAAGAGAATTCCAGGGTATGGGCATTCTGCACAATTTCTTGAGGAGAAGGACCTTGCAAAGATTGCTAAACTTGTCCCTGGTAAGTTCAACCCCCACTGCCTAGCCTGGGCTGGAGGAGCACACCAAATAATACAGAACTGTTGGCAAAGTCTTGCATGCTATGTGCATTTTCCTTCAGGCACTCTGAGTCTCAGTACACTTCCTACACCGCCCAGAGGCTCACCTCAGCCTGAGGGGCAGAACCAACACAATCTGGACATGGTGTTCCCAGCTTCACATGACCCTGGGCCAGTCCTCTCAATCAACCAACTCATTTTATTGTGAGAAAACTAAGTCGTAGGGAGTTTTTGCAAAGCGTAAGCCTAGGTTAGGAGCAGGAGTGCCTGACTCCTGGATTAGTACTCTCACTCCTATCTTGCAGTTACTCCGGTTGTCTCCTACCTGCCTGCAACTTCCCCATGCCCCCACCATCTCCTGTAGACAGGTGCAGAATGTGTGAGTAATTGGTGAGGGGCTGTGCCCTGGAATAAGGGCAGTGTCTTTTCTGGTACACCCAAGACTGGTAGTACAGTGAGATGTGGACAGGAAGCAGTGAGGTCTCTTAACTGAGACCAGGAGCCTGAACCTTTTGGGGGCTCATATACTCTCTAGTCACCAGCTTGACTGGGCAAAGCAGAAAGATAGGAAAGAGCCTAGGAGATGAGATTCAAGAGAAAGAGCAATCAGTTAAAAGACTTCAGATTTTATACATCTAACTTGTCATCTCTACTTGAGGTGCTTGGCAATATATGTGGGTGTTTTATAAATATTTCATGGAATGGAGTCTTTACTTTGACCTCTAACTCAGGCCCCTAAACCCTGTCCATCCCCTGGAGGTCATGCCATATAGACAAATCTCACTTTAACAAATCTCCAATCTGGAGGAGGGACATATTTGTTTAATTTATAGAAGGGATTTTCATCTGCTTGTTGCTTGGTCTGCCAAATGAACATTCTTCAGAGTAGGATGTGTTATTCAGTTGACAGGAACAAGCTGAATTCTGGTTTCACAGGCAGGTCACCCCTCCCCACTGTCCTCACCCTGCTAATCTCTTTCTTCCTTCAGAGGATTTATGAGGACACTCCAGGAGGTACAGATGTGCAGCTGAGGGCAGTGGGTTTTCCAGGACCTCCTCCCTCAGGCGCTTCCTGCCCTGGAGCCCGACAGCCTCGCTCCATCTCCAGGGCCTGCTCCAGCCTGACATCCTTCTCACTGACCCCACTCCTCTCTCTAGTCCAAACCATAGAAGGTGCTCGCCTCTTTCTCCGGGTCACAGAGATAGAGAGACTGGGCTTCGAGTATGTCATCTTCTACAATGAAGACGAGAAGAAGTGTGTCTGCTTGTTCCAGCCTGGGCCCCTTCTGGAGGGGCTTCCTGGGTAAGGCACGGAGGACTGGCCCAGCCAGCAACCCCAATGGGCTTTTGCTAGGTGAAATATCAAGGGGGGAGGGGGCTGGGTAGTACCTGACTGCCTTCAGCAGGTCCTTGGTGGCTGGGCACAGAGGAGCCCCATTTCACTGGCTCCCTGGGCAAGGAGTCTCCACCCGCCCCTCAGCCACCTGCTCAAAGTGTGGTGTCCATATTAGGGAGTTCTCCAGCCTCCTAAACTGCAGTGTTGTGAGAAATGGACATTAAGCAGTGGATGTTAAAAATGAGGTGGAAAGGGCCCTCCCTAATGGCACAGCAGGTTAAAGCACAGCACTATGAAGCTCTCTGCAGCCATTGCAGCATGAGTTTGAACTCTGGCCGGGGAGGTGACCCACATGGTGAGGCAGACCTCTCCTGACCCACCCACTGCGCTCCTCAGCAGTGTATTTCAGTCATTCTGCCTGTTCTGCTCCCTACTTCTGTATGGTGAATTCTCTCACCCCCAGCATCTCTGACCTGTACCCCAGTCCTTGTATGCATAAATAAATAAACCTTTTTTAAAATGAGGTGGAAAAATGATTCCTGTTCAGTGATCAGTAATGTCAGTCCCTGTCCACGGAGCTCTGGCTATGCTCATTCAGTGCTCACTTTGGAGATAGTTTCTTTCCCTGCTTATAGATGAAGAAACAGAGTCCCCTAGTGGTTGCAAGACTGAAGTCCTGTCGCTAGAAATGGAAGATTTAGACTCAGGTCTCCCTGCCTACAGACCCCAGCTTTCCTCCTCAGGCTAACCCAGGGAACACAAGATTCCTTAGGATTTGAGGCTGAGGCTAGTGGTGGGGTGCATGGGGCCCCTGCCGCCACTTTCCTTGGAGAACCTCACTTGTCTCCCCATAGCCTCTGTTTTGCCCTCATTTCTTGGTTCCACCCTGACTGAACAAGAACCGGCCCTGGATTGCGGGGAGCCCTTGGGCACTTCACCTCCCCTGCTCCTGGTGGTGCAGACTGGAGGCTTGGGTGACTATTTCTTTCCTTTCCTCCCTTCCTCTGGCCCTGCAGGATTATCCATGGTGGGGCGCTGGGCGCCATGATAGACACCACCTTCTTCATTACGGCATACAAGAGTGTCAGTGCCATCTTCACTGGGACCATGACCATCACCTTCAAAAGGTCTGTTTCTTGGCCATGCTCCAAGTGAGGAGTAAGGTGGTGGGGTGTTGCTCCATTGTTACCACGGAAAATGCGGGCTCAGGCAGCAATCCTGGTTGCAAAGGGGAACTTCCACTTCTGTTTTCTCATGAGCCATCTATTTTTAGATGTTCCTTTTGTATTCAAAAGCAAGGTAAAAGCTTGAAGATGTGTTACATGTCCAAACAAATATTTTCTGGCTAGTATGATAATCCACTATTTGGGTCACCTCTGATGTAGAGAAAGCCAACTGACGTGCTTGTAAATATTTATTATTGAGCCTGATGGAAGTGAGAAGTTCTTGCATTTGCTTAGCCTCCAACTAACACTCACAGATATATTCCATGCGACCTTTTCTATGACTCTGGGATATGGGTTCTATTATGTTTTTGATGGCAATGAGTACACAGCGAGCAGATGACAAAACCAGGACCAAATGCGGGGATCCCCACCTGATTCCATGGTCCACTTTCTTTGCACCACAGCAAAGTGAGATCTCAGGTACACAGAGAAGAAAGTGACTAGCCGCCACCTCCTTAGGCACAGGGGAAACAAAGTATATCTGCCAGAGCCCTCCAGAGATATATGTTATATTCCAGAGGTAACATTATATACTATGATATATAGCATATAGCATATTACTACAAAATGTATATTTTGTATTATCTAATATGTATTGTGTTTATATATTACATTGTTATCTAACATAGAATTATATCTTATTTTTTGTATATATTAATTCATTGCTATATAATATATGTTATAGCATATCATCTGTATAGTAAGTATTTCTCTGGTGAACTCTGACATACAATATATTATGAATGTATCAATCACTGTAGCTATTGCAATACCTACTATATTACATACAATATTACTATGGTAACCTGTATATCTCGATTGGTTCAATCGGTTGCCCAGAAGTGGGACTGACAAGTTGGAAATATCTAGGGTTATTAGCTGTCAGCCTGGAAACTTGGGCAGGAACTAGATCTGCCATCTTGAGACGTTCTTTCTTTTTTTTTAAATGTTTTTACTTATTTATTTTTATGTCCTTATATTGTTGTAGTCTCCTGCCACCCTATCACCTGGGAACCACCACCACAGTCCCTTGTGTTCTCTCCTCCCCCCTCCCCCCTTTGCTGTATGTTGAGGCATTATTTCTTCTCCAGGAAGCCTCAGTTTTTGTAAGGACTTTCAGCTCACTAGATTAGGTCCACCCAGGTGGATAATTGTCTTCAAGTTCCGGGATGGTCATTGTTAGCCACACCTACAAATACCCCGCAGCCCCTCACTGGTGCTGACTGAATCACGCGGTGGCAGCCTAGGCATTTGACAAACTCACCGCACACAGGGGTGCCATTTTACCAATGGAGGGAGTCGTCCTGCCAGAGGAAGAACCCCTTCCAGTGTAGGGAGGGCCGCTCCGTATTAGGCAACGTGCAGGTGGGTCCAGCTCGCCCCAGGGTGATGCCCACCCATCAGGGGCTGGGAGCCCTGTGACCAGAAATACGAAATGTTGATGAACATTTAGCTATCAGGAAACATCTGTCTCCAAGATGGCAGGACAAGAGGTCTTTGATGTTTCTAGAAGGTGGGGGAATGGTCGGTCTGATGTGGATGGAGTGGCCTGTGGCTTCTCCATGATGTTAAGACACAGCTGCCACCCTGCCGGGCTTGCTTCACAGCACCTTTCTTCCATTGAGCACATTGCTCTGGCCTTGGAGTAGACCCCTAGGGCCCCCACAAACACCACTCCCGCCCCCATAGGGTCCCTTACCCCCTTCCTGGAGCAACCTGGGAGCTGTTGTCCTCTGCTGCTCTTTCAACAGCCCAATCAGCCTCGGCTCCGTGGTGAGGTTGGAAACAAGGCTCACTGGCTTGGAGGGAAGAAAGGTATTTCTCTCGTGTGAAGCCCACAGCAGTGACAGGACTGTCCTCTTTGCTGAAGCTTCTGGTAAAGCCATTCATTGTTTTTTTTCCTGCTGCTTATCCCTGTCCTTGTGAGGGCAAACACACAGTAACTTCCCACCATGCTGAGGTACAGCCCATCCTAGGAGATACTTCAGGCTGCTCTTTCAGTGTCTATTTGGGGCATGAGGGGATGTTCCAAAGGAGGGGTGCCTCTCTGAGTTATAGGGTGGAGACCATCACAGCACCCCATGCATGTACTCTCTGGGAGACTGTTAATCACAAGGAGGCGTCTAAAGATGGGGGAAGTAGTGTATGTGTGGTAGCCCCCAGCCTTGGCCCAAAAGGTGGCTAGCCTCCAAAAGGCAGAGGTGAGTTTGGTGCTTTGACAATAGAGGGAACTCAGGTATTTCCAGAAGCAATGCTGGCTTTACCAAGAAAAATCCCCCTCAGCTGGGTTTCCTGCAGGCAAGGGATTGGGGTGGGGGGTAGCTCATTTGCATTCTCTTCATCATTTCAGCCACCTTCTTCCAAGTGGAGTGACACAGTGCAAGACACTATGAGCCACTATGCCCTGGAGGGCAGGAAACCAAAGCTTCCATTGGAGCCAATTCTGTCACTCCCATTCATCTCTGCTTTCCAAGTCTACTTCCGTTCTTGGATGGTGGAAAGGCCTCTAAATATCAAAGCTTGCTGTGAATAAAGTTTGAGGAGGGGTCATGTATGCAACTGATGTATGTTTATTTCTTCCTAGATAGAAGGGGTTTGCAGTCACTGGGATGGGAAAACATCCTGTAACCTTAATATCCAACTTAGAGGGAAAAAAAAAAAAGCGGGCCAGGTAGGCTCTTTGAGGGACCCAGTTTATTACTGCGGGAGGAGTTAGGTCATACAAGTGAGATCACCTTCCACAACTGCAAACAATGTTAAGGACTTGTTTTGAACTAAGGTCACACACAATGCTTTCCTCAGACATTTTCCCTTTTATTTTTTAACGCACTTCTCCAAGTTCTGCCATTATGTAAATACTGTTCTTCCTCCTCACTCCCAAGAACAAGGGGGTGGGCCAGGGTGGGGTGGGGAAACAGATTCAGAGGAAAACTGTGAACAGATTCAGTAGGAATGGCCTGTGAAACCAGCCTTTTAAAAAAAGATTTATTTATTTATGCATACAGAACTGGGGTACAGGCCAGAGGTGCAGGGGGTGTGAGAGGATTCACCAGAGACAGAGTGGGGAGCAGAATAGGCAGATTGATGAAGTACACTGCTGAGGGGAGCAGTGGGTGGGTCAGGAGAGGTCTGCTGCCCCATGTGGGTCACCTCTGGGGCCGGGGTTTGAACTTGTGTTGAAGAGGCCAGGGCTAACTTCTTGATGCTGCACTGAAACCCTGAAACCCGTTGCACCACGGGGGAGGGTCTGAAACTAGTCTTTTTTTTTTCCTGACCCCAGAGCCTGGTACCTCCCCTGAGGGTCAGTGAAGAGCAGCTCTACCCATTATTCTCAGTTACTTCTCAACAGCAGGAATCTCTGCCCTGCAGAAAGAAAACAGGGCTTCCTTAAATAAAAAAAAAAAAAGTCTCAGCTTACTCAATAATTTTGCTCAAAGAAAATAACCCTTGCAATTTAGAATTAGGGGCTGTAAAGTTTTCAGCGATCACTAGATAAGATTCTTTTGTTTTGTTTTGACTGTGTAGGGAGCATTGCTTAATCCCCTCTGAGCCCACAGGAATGAAGCCTTTAAAAGCAACAACTTGCTCCCTGGATGACTGTTCTCACCCCCAGCCCCAATTTAGATTTCCTGGGTGAACTATTTAGGTGGTAGGAAGTGGGGTGAGTGGTGGGGGGTAGAATCAGAGGTAGCCCAGAGGCACTGGATTGAAAGAACTCCCAAGAGACTGAATGGACAAAAGACGGTTGATTTACTGAAACAATGCTAAAAGAAGCTACAGACAAGACTGGAAGGGCTTGCTGCAGTGAGGTTGGGGTGCCTGAGGCCCTTACACTCCAGGCAGCACTGCCTGGTTAAGGGAATAGTCTTGGGTGTGTCCTGCCTGAAGATCTGAATTAGCATAACAGCTCATCAAATCTTTGGATCATTAGTTTAATAATGCCCAGGTTCCCCAGGCAGTCCCATTCACTTTCTTTATTCGTTCCACTTTAACAAACTTGCCTGTGGGCAAGAAATGGGGGTTTGTTTTTTAAATTTAATAAAGATACCACCACTGGAAGTAGTGAAGGATGCCACAATAAAATAGTTTGGGCAGGGCCCCCTTTTTAAAGGAAGCGGACTAGCGGCAAGATAGCGACTGAGTGAAGCCTTAGAAATCATTGCCTCCAAGCGCTCAGAGGATTCTAAGATTGCAGACGGACAGTTGACTTGTTACAGGACAAAATCTGTTATGTGACAGGGAGAGGGGTGCACTACTGGAGCCCCCAAACCTGCCTGCTCTAAGTGGGTTCTGCCATCCGCCACAATAAGACAAAACATATAAAACTTTAATGAAAAGGGACTTTAATACAGTGAATATACAATACGGAACACAAAGAATATAACTTCTAAATCAATTACCCATCCCCTCGTGGGCAAAAGTCAACCCAAAAGGGATTGGCCCAAAGCAAGGCCTGAAAGCCGGCCACTAGACTAAAGCACCTTCTGGCCGGGACCCATGGAAAAGGGTCAGAAATGGCCAGACAAATCTGAGAGGAAAAGAGCAAAATCAAAATCAATATAAACACTGCCATAGTCACCTCCCTACAGGTATCTCACCCACATCTGC
>NW_004567105.1:67050021-67054455 GCF_000260355.1 Condylura cristata | reverse complement strand
AGGAGACCTGGGCAAATCGGCCCGGCATTCCGGGCTCAGGGCAACAGGGGCTCCCGCAGTTCAGGGCGCGGGCACGAGGTGGCGCTACAGAGCACGGGCATGGTCAGGTCTTGGCGCCATTTTTACAGCGTGGTCAGCAAGACTCACAAAGCCCCGAAGGTAAAAGAGGGGGGAAAAAAAAACAACAACCGGTTAGTCTGGACTCAACCACAGGACCAACCCTAGGAAAATGCAACAACTTTAACAATCTTCCATGGGCACATTCGTCATAGAGAGGCCCTAGGAAGGGCCTCAAATGGGGAGACTTGCTAAGGGGTCTAACTGCTTACCACATCTACCCACAAAAACTGAGGTAAAAACCCTGGAGTTAAAGAGATAGGGCTGGGCTCTGTGAGAGGACCTCAGGCAGTGGGAAGGCACTGCTCAGGGAGGGACTGTTTGGAGTAGACACAGAGCCCTGGAAGCTCAGAGGGAGGATTGGCAGCCTGCTCAGCTGGGAGGATTGCTGGCACTTCCCCGCACTCATGTGGTGTGTGTGTGTGGGTGGGGGGGGAATCCCGCCACCCACAGCAGAGGCCTGAAGACTTGTGAGCCAGAAAGGGTCACAGTACTTAGAAAGTAAATGATGTCGTCTTGAGTTTGGGGTTCTTGGATTCACTCTGGGAAAGGTTTCACCAGAGCTCCCTTTCAGCAGCACACAGCGAGATTCTTCATGAGACAGAGACTCAGTTATTTATTTATTTATTTATTTATTTATTTATTTATTTATTTATTTAAATTATTACAAAAGTTTATTTTTACATCATTTTGCACATTTTTTTTCCATCTCGAGTGTAATCCCCGCGGGTTTCCCATCACCAAATCACCCGTGTGCCACCACCATAGTCCCGTGCATTTCCCTCCCTTTCCCTCCCCCCCATTTTTGATCCCATTCCCCAAGAGACTCAGTTATTTTTAAAGAGGAAGTTTATTAGAAAGAGACAGGAGAGGGGAAGACACTTGGTTAGGTGCAAGTGGGCAGGAAGAGCTGCCCGGAAAGGGACAGGCTTGCAGGGAAAGAGACCTGCATGGTTGCAGGCAGGCAGTCTTAGGAAGAGGCCTCCCATGAGGGTGGTCAGTGCAGAGGGGTACCGGCATGATACAGGTCACGGGCAGGCAGGAGGCTGCGGCCCTGCAGAGGGAGAATGGGTGGAAAAAAGCACCTGCTTAGACCCAGGTGGGCAGTGGGGCGGCTGCCCCGTGCTGGTGGATAGACTGTCCAGATATAGACATCTTCTCTTTGGGAGGGGCTCACTCCTTATGAGCCCAGGTTTGTTGAGAGGACGGAGATTCCCTAGTGAGCTTCATCTCCATCTCCATGTCCTTGTCTTTACCTGGGCCCAAACATCCTCGCTTTGGTGCCCTGATTTTATGGCTGTGTCAACTGCTGTATTTGCCCCTTTCCCCCATCCCTTTGTGTAACTCAGTCTTGTGATACCTCTCCTGCATTCTTTCCTCCTTCAGTAAACAAAGGCAGCCACCAACTCAACCACAGGCCCAGCTCCAGGGAGACCTACAAACACTTCTAATACATCATACACACACCCAAACATAGAGGGAAGCTGGGACATCCGAAGGCTACAAAGATCAATGGGTACCTTCCAGAAACAAGGACCCAGTGTGTTACTGGAAGAGGCTGAACAGCACAAGAGACCCCTGATTGTTACCGGCTGAGACAACAGACACAATTACACACAGTGGGGATTGGGAAAATAGCACAATTCAGAATACCCTCCACAACTGAAGTGTATGGAAGTCCCTCGGCCATCCCAGAAAGAACATCCCAAAAAAATGCCGGTCAATAATAGCAACACCGTGTCTCAGCGAATAGAAAGTATTAGAAAACACAAAAAAAGGGAAAAGAAGACAAACAAATACCCAAGCAAGTCCACAGGGGAAAAATTCACAAAAAGATCAGTCACCAGAAAGCACTAAAGAAACAGAAGAACTGCTCAGCCTAACAGAAAGAGAGTTCAGAATCATTATGCTAAACAAACAAAGAGAAAATGAGAAGGATATGAGGCAATTCATCAAGGAGTTGAATGCAAAAAAGGAAATGAATGAAAGAGAAAAAGAAGCAATCAACAAACTGAAGAAAGAAAATGAGACATTAAAAAAGAAAAAAGAAGAAATGCAGGCGATGTTATTATTTTCCCTGGAATCAGACAGGAATAATGAACTGGAAACCTAAAAGAAGGCACTTGACAGAGCCCAGGTATAACAGGGTGGTCCCCAGGAAAAGGGGAAGTTCCAGGTTCCCTGCCCCACCCAGAAGGAGGGTGGAGCTGAGCAGAGAAAACACGAGAAGAGAAAGAATCTGAGGAGGAAGAAAGCAGGATGGAGAGCCAGAAGGAGACCTGAGGAAGCCCCATGGAGCAAAGGGAGCCATGCAAAGAAATCGTGTTTAGTTCTTGGCCCTGGACTGGTTGAAAGAGATGTGGGTGAGAGACCCGTGGGTAGGTTGACTATGGCAGTGTTTATACTGATTTTGATTTTGCTCTTCTCCTCCCAGACTTGTCTGGCTGTTTCTGATCCTTTTATTTGGATCCCAGCCAGAAGGTGCTTTAGTCTTGTGGCGGGAGTTTAGGCCTTGTTTTGTGTCAGTCCTGTTTGGGTTGACTTTTGCCCACGAGGGGATAGGTAACTTCAGGTGTTTTAGAAATTATATTCTTTGTCTTCTGTATCGTATGCTCACTGTATTAAAGTTTCTTTTTATTAAAGTCTTATATGTTTTGTCTTGGTGTGGCAGATGGCAGAAACTATTTAGAGCAGGCAGGTTTGGGGGTTCAGTGGTGCCCCTCTCCCTGCCCTGTAACACAGGTACGAGGCCAAACTAACCATAATCGTAACCATCCTAGACCGGTGCTGTCAAGAGAAATGGAACCAACCATATACATAACTTCAGATGTTCTAGTAATCATCTTATAAAAGTAAACAGGGAACATCACTTCGTATATTTCACCTAATCCATTCTATCCAAAAGATGGTTTCAACATCTGATAATATAAAAATTATTAAAGAGATATTTTATCACAACCAGTCTTCGAAATCCAGTGTGCAGTTAATTTACAGCACGTGTCAATTCCTGTCTTTGATTTTAAAGGAAAACAAGAGTTTGTCAAGAGCTGTGTTTATTGGAAAAATATTCCACACTGCTTCTATTATTAATATAAATTAACTAAAACAAAAGGAACATTTCAGCTCTTCAGTCACACTAGCCACATGTCAAGTGCGGGAAAGGCACCGAGGCCACTGGCTACCCCTACTGGGCAGGGCAAGCCTGGACTGTGAATAACTAGCAAGGAGACCTGGGCAAATCGGCCCGGCATTCCGGGCTCAGGGCAACAGGGGCTCCCGCAGTTCAGGGCGCGGGCACGAGGTGGCGCTACAGAGCACACGCTCACCGGCGCGTGACTCGCCGCCAACCCGGAAGCTAAATCCCAAGGTCCACCTAGTTCCTCCTTTCTCCACCCACGAGTTCGCCGGCCAAATCTCAGGTCCTGAGGCTGCCGCTGGACAGAATGGGCCAGACAAATGAGCCGCGGTGTCTGCGGAGCGAGTGAAGAGCGGCGAGTCGTCCTCAGTTGCGGGACCTTACGGCGTCCCGGAACCACGCGCGGGCGGTGGGCGCGCTGCCCCGAGGCGTGCAGGGCGTGCAGGTGCCCACCCGGGACGGCCCCGGCGGCCGAGACCTCCTGACTTAGGACGCGTGGCCGTCGGTTGGCGCCCCGTCGTCTCCTCCGAGGTTGCCGGGTCCGAGCCTTGCTCCCACCAACGGCCCCCAGCCAGGTCCTCGCAGGTCTCCTCTCCAATGATCCAGAAGTCACACCCGACGCTGCTGCAACCCCAAGATGTCGGGGACAGGATGGAAACGCTCATGGTAAACGTATGGGCAGGGACGGCGAGGCTTCCTGGGCCACTGAGTGGGGAGGGACACTTGGGAGTTTGTAGCCCGAGGGGAGTCTTTTCCGCGCCCGGGATGCGCCACAAAACGGGTTGGGGACGTGGCGAGAGAGATGGGGCGCGACTGAGGGCAGCGAGGGAGGGCCGGAGTTGCAGCCAATCTTGGGGCAGGCAAGTGGTGTCTGGTGGGCATGGGCGGGACTGCCGCGCCTTGGGGGTGCCGGGGATCGCTGTGCGGGCGCTAAGCAACCGCGCTCCGAGTTGCACCCCCGCGCCACCGGCCGAGAAGACCCGGGGCGCAGATGGAACCGGCGCAGGGCCCGGCGTCAGCACCGAGCTGAGGGGCCGCGGTGCTCCCGGGTGTGTGCCAGGGCCGCAGGGCTGCGGTCGGCGCGGCGAGGCAGTCCCCTTGGTACCGGGTCGTTCTTCACTTTCCGACCCGGAACCTGTGCGAGCCGTGGGCGCCTGCAGGCGGCGGATTGGCTGCCGCGG
>NW_004567105.1:67048545-67049387 GCF_000260355.1 Condylura cristata | reverse complement strand
GGGTCACCTCCAGGACGGGATCGAACTCATGCTGAAGTGGCTTTAGCTTCTTAGTGCTTTAACCCGTTGCACCACCAGGGAGGGCCCTATTTACTTATTTTTAAATGTAAGTCTTCTAAAGAAAAAAATTAGATGTGGTCTCAAACGATGTGCCTTAAGAATTGACAGTACTTTAATCAAAATGAGACGTATACAGTTTTTTAAGAAATTTTATTGTGACGATGTTTATTATGGTGATGTTTTAACTATTAGAGGTTAATCTGGAAAATTACATAATGAAAGAAGTTATGGGAGCTCTTCATCTACTCAATAAATATTGAGTGATACATGTCCAAGTACTGCACTTGAAAATAGAAAGGATAGCTCCCGCAGTGGGGGTGAATGTGGATGTGTGAAGAACAGCAGACTTAAAACAAGCGCCATAGAACATTATGGGCACCTAGAAGAATCCAGAAGCTGTCACTACCAGGTTTCCCTGTAGCCTTGCTGGAGCAGAGAGCTGGAAGGAGCGGATTAACCTGTCCCAGCCAGGATGGGACATGCAGGACCCACAGGGCTTCATCCTAGGGAATTATGACAAGGGAGAGCCAGTCATTTCCATGCATCATTTCCTGTGTGGAGATGACTAAGAAATCAGAACTCATGGAATTAAAATTGATAAAGGGAACTTACAAAATGGAGTAAGGGGTTTCCTAGGAGACTAGAACTTGAGAACTTCTACCACACCTGAGCACTTAGTAATGTGGAACGCGTGGCCGTCGGTTGGCGCCCCGTCGTCTCCTCCGAGGTTGCCGGGTCCGAGCCTTGCTCCCACCAACGGCCCCCAGCCAGGTCCTCGCAGG
>NW_004567105.1:66946115-67048445 GCF_000260355.1 Condylura cristata | reverse complement strand
AGACTAGAACTTGAGAACTTCTACCACACCTGAGCACTTAGTAATGTGGATTTACAGCCATTATACATCCAGGGACTTTGGAGGGACAATGCAAGCCTTCGAGATACTGACAGAGATTTACAAGCACTCAGCTCATAAGTTCACTGAGGACAGTCTGTCCCACACTGATATTCAGGCATCAGAGCTTTGCATTTTTTGTTCTCTTTTCAAAGAAATGTATTAGTTTACTGGTAGGAGGCAGCTCCACCTATAAAAGCTTGGTGCTTTTTCTCCATATATAAAAGTGGAGTACTTACAGGACCTTCTCTCAGTGGTGTTTTCCAGACTGCAGTCTCAAGCCCCCAAATAACAGCTTTGTTCTCACTTGCAGCTAAAACTCAGGCTCATTACTGAATTATAGTTTAACACCTGCTAGGTGATCCTTTCATCCTTCACAGTTGAGCCCCTCCTATGGCCAGGCTTGGGAGGAAGCACAGGACAGCCAGGTCTGGAGGCCTCCCCTACCCTCAGTCATGGGAGATGGGTTCCTGTGCTGTGGAAGCACTAGAGAGGAGCCCTGAACCTGCAGGTGGGTGTATGGAAGCAGAATTTGCCACCTCTTTTTTGGCATAAGGATGGACTGGTTATTCTTAAGAAATGGCAGACAAAAAGAAAAAAGAAATTACAAAGAAAGGAAAAGCTCAGAAAACTAAATAAAAGTCACACTTTTGGGTCCTTCCTGGTGGCGCAGCGGGTTAAAGCACAGCACTAAGAAGCTTAAGCCACTTCTGCATGAGTTCAATCCCCAGCTAGGAGGTGGCCATGGGAGGTGACCACATGGCGCTGCGTACCTCACCTGACCCGCCCACTGTTCCTCTCAGCTGTGTACTTCATCCATCTGCCTGTTCTGCTCTTCACTCTATGTCGCTGATGAATCTGTTACAGGGCAGGGAGAGAGGGACACCCCTGAAGCTCCAAACCTGCCTGCTCTAAGTGGGTTCTGCTATCTGACGCATTAAGATAAAACATATAAAACTTTAATGAAAAGGGACTTTAATACAATGAGTATACAATACAAAAGACAAAGAATATAATGTCTAAACCAAACACCTGAAGTTACCCATCCTCTCGTGGGTAAAAGTCTGCCACTAGACTAAAGCACCTTCTGGTCGGGACCCATGGAAAAGGGTCAGAAATAGCCAGACAAACCTGGGAGGAAAAGAGCAAAATCAAAATCAATATAAACAGTGCCATAGTCACCTCCCTACAGGTATCTCACCCACATCTGCCTTAACTGATCCAGGGTCGAGAAATAAGCACGGTTTCTTCATCACATGCTCACTGCTCCATGTGGCTTCCTCAGGTCTCCTGGCTCTCTATCCTGCTGCCTTCTTTTCTTCTCTCCTCAGCTCCACCCTCCTTCTGTGTGGGGCAGGGAACCTGAAACTTCCCCTTTACCTAGGGACCACCCAGTTACAAATCCTTTCATTGCCCCTGCACCTCTGGCCCGTACCCCAGTTCTGTATGCATTAAAAAAAAAATCATTAAAAAAAAGTCGCACTTTGTAAGAGATATTTATATATTTATATGTGTAAATGAAAATCTCGATTTGTGAGGCTGTCTCCCTCTAAAGGAGGGCAAGATGTTGTCAATGACCAAACTACCTTACCTTGTTTATTGTGCCTTTCTGGGCAACCTCCCTTAACGTGCTTTTCCCTCTCACCAGCATCCTGTGTCTTTAGCTGAAGGTGTCATTGAAGGAGGTGGCATATGCCATTTCAGCAAGTTGCTCTCTTTCCTGGGGTCTCTCCCTTGTACACGGTTGTGTACATGTTAGTAAACTTTTATTTTCCTCCTGCTAATCTACCTTTTACTACAGGAGTGTTTGCTAACTAGGGCTAGGGAACATTTTCTTCCCCTGCAAGGGAAGGTCTAAGCACATCCCTCTCTCCCCTCAGGACAAATTAGAGGTGGGGGGTGCTAAGGCAAAATCTTGTATAGTGAAGGGAAGGCAGGGAGTTCATTATAGCTGCAGGTTGTGTAAGAGGGAGAGTGCTAAGAGTACAGGTCCAAAGGTAAGAAGGGACCACATGATTTGTGAAAAGAACTTGTAAGCAGTTTGGATCTTATCCTAAGAGAGGAACATGGAAAGATTAAGGATGCTGTTTTGCCTTTTAACTTTATTTCAATCATATTAATGGCATTTAGACAAACTTTGTGGTTTCTAATTCATGTATCAGTGGTTATATTCAATTGGTAACTTTAAATTATATAAAACACCAGAGCTGTGATGGAAGGGTTTGGTATCTGGAAGTTCAGGTAGTCAGATTTGTTGTTTCGAAAGGTGATTGTGGCTGCTGGGTATAGAGGGGACTAGAGGATGCAAAGAAAAGAGGTCACAAGTGGGTGAAGAAAAGGGGTGGCCATCCCCAAGGCCAGCGATGGTGTGTGAACATACTGTGAGATGTTCTGAGACACCCTCTGCCTGGTCTAGCAGACTGGAGTGTAAATCACGTCTACTGCATAGAAGTCTGAAGGAGCTGTACAAAATCCTACCACCTCACGGTAAAAACAGACTTTCAACGCTCAGGTATAACCAAGGAGTTGGATAAAGATTTAAATAATGGGTATTCAGCTTTTGCATCACCGCAGTTCAGTCTTCAGAAAAGAGATTAAAGCCCAGTATTTGTGTGCCTTCAGAGTCAAAATAGGACCAGAACGCCACCACCACCACCACCACCACCCCCACCTAATTAATTACATTTTGATGTCAATCTTTACAATTACAGGGCCCTCCCTGGTGGCACACTGGGTTAAAGAACAGCACTATGAAGCTATTGCAGCCACTACAGCACGATCCCCAGCCAGAGAGGTGACCGACATGGCGTGGCAGACCTCTCCTGACCAGCCCGCTGCTCCCCTCAGCAGTGAATTTCAGGACATCCGCCTGTTCTGCTCCCCACTCTGTCTCTGGTGAATCCTCTCACAGCCCCTGTACCTCTGGCCTATACACCAGTTCTGTATGCATAAATAAATAAATCTTTTTAAAAGTCATTACAATTACATTTTCACTCACAGTTCCAGCCTGTATAAACAAGCTCAAACTGGTGGTGGTTGGAACAGTTCCCGCAGGTAAAATCTATTGAACTGCTTCCCTATTGGGAATCCTCACTTTGATGATCTAATCATCTTTGTCTATCACTGAGACTTGATTCTAGTTTTCCCAGGCTTTGAGCTGGGCTGGACAGGAGGTGATTCTGAGAGCTGCTGAGTGCATGCTGAGAGGCCCTGTGGAACATGGTGCCCAGGTTTCTGCTGGGCAGCTTGCTGGGTAGGGAGCAGGGTATTCACTAGAGTAGGGCATCCTGGAGAAGCAGATGGGGCAGGGAGAAAGCTCAGTACCTGTTTGGAAATGTCTGAGCACCTATGGACATCTGAGTAAATGGACTAGGGGTCTAAAACTGTAGCGAGAAGTTCTAAGTTTGGATAGAATTAAAGGTGGGGAAGCCCAATGTGTGGGAGGGAAACCAGGACAGCATTAATCCCTGAGGTCAGAGGAAAATAGCATTTTTTTTAAAGATTTATTTATTTAAAAAAAAGATTTATTTATTTTTGTTTACAGAACTGGGGTACAGGCCAGAGGTGTGTGAGAGGCATCACCAGAGACAGAGTGAGGAACAGAACAGCAGATGTACTGAAACACACTGCTGAGGGGAGCAGCGGGCTGGTCAGGAGAGGTCTGCCACACCATGTGGGTTAGCTCCCTAGCTGGGAATCAAAACACGTGATGCAGTGGCTTCAGAGAACTTCATAGTGCAGAGCTTTAATCCGTTGCACCACCAGGGAGAACCCGGAAAGCGGCATTTTAAGGAGCTAGTTTTGGTTAGGGGTGGAGCTCTACTGAAGGCCTGAGAAGTGCCCTTGACTTTCACTTCAGTCTGGGGATGTGGTGAAGAGGGCATGGACTTGCATTCCCAGCCAGTGGCTTCAGGGCATGCGGTTTAGGACACATTTGGAAACCCGTGAGGTCCAGTTTCATCTGCAAAAGTTCTTGAGAGTGTTGTGAGATTTTGAGTTGGTGTGTGTTTGGATGACTCACCTTGGCTACTCTAGAAGCACGTTGGAAGCTGGAGCCAAGGAGGCAGGCCACTGGATGGTGGGGGCAGGCCCTGGGAAGAGGACTTGGTCACGAAGCAGCAGGTTGAGAGTCTTGCGTGTGTCCCGAATTCCCTGCCAGGATATTTCACTGTGGGCTGGAGAAGAGGCAGAATTATTGTGATTTTCTGATTTGGAGTGTTGACTTGAAGGTGCCTGTGGGCCACTGGAGGAGGGAGGAGAGTCTGAGGCTGGATGGGGCTGTAGATGAGGGTGTGTGTGAAGTGGGGTGTGGGAGTCAGGCTGTGCTGAGAGGCTGCAGCCAGGATGAGATAAGAGGAACCGAAACGCCTGCCCTGCCGGCTGAAGAAGACTCGGGAGGCAGCTGGGAAGGAGAGAGAAGAGTGACTCAGCCCGTTCACATGCAGGAAACAGGCCAAGTAAGAGCAGGCCAGCAACAGGATAGGGTCTTGGGTGGCAGCAGGCCCTTGGGGGCACCACTGGAGGAGCTGTAGTTTGGTGGCAAATTATGGGGGCCTGTGGGGTAACTAGTGATGAAGGAGTAGAGATGTAGTGGCATCAGGCTGGAAGTGGCGGACTTCAAATTGTTTCAGGCAAAGGGAAGGGAGAGTCTGCGCGTTCAGGGAGGCTGGGCTGGCTGGTGTCCTGCGTCTAGGAAGAGATTGGGGATCACAGAACTCTTGGGAACACGGGTTGGGGCAGGGCACCCTCCTTACGGGAGAGGGGAAAGGGGCACCAGCACAGCTGTCCAGCTGACACGTTCTGTCCGGTCGTAGTTGTTTTAGTCACTTATTACTGTTCTTTTGTACTTTACATGCTGCTTGAACATGATCATAAGCTCCAGTATTTATCACCTGAACTTACTTAGTCCTTCCCTGAGAGTCTATTAAGTAATTCTATTTACATATTTACTTGATTTGAGACTCACTTGACTGATGGAGTTTCGAATTAGCTCTCTTTGTCACCATAGGTTGCAAAAAGTTTAGTTCTCAGAGGTGGTCATTTGAGGTGTTTGAACGGGCAACATCATGTAGTAGTGTATTACAACAAAAATATGCTGCTTATTTCAAATAATGCTACAAATGCCATGTGATGAGTAGGAGAGATCTTTTCTGATAGTGTTTTCAAGAATCTGCACTAGAGAAGAGAGCTTTTCTTTGCTGGTGGGAATTTTAGAAATAATCTTTTGCAACCATTTGTGATTTCCAGTTGAACTCTGTGGTGTTCTGAAGCCTCGGGAGGGTGCTTGAGGGACTGCATTTGGTCTGAGGGGGCCCTGCCTGTCTGGGTGGGTGGTGCCTTTAGATTAGCTGGTGTGTGACACTGAGCTTGGCTTAAAGGGGATTCGGCAAAGCCAACTGTGGCTGCTGGTTTTAGGTGCTTTTGTCTGCGGACTGCTTAGGGCCAGTGAGAGTGTAAGAGAAGGGAAAGCGTCGAATTCAGGAAATCATCGGTTTTTCAGGAAGTGCCGTGTATCGTTTGCACTGTCTGAGCTTACAGTGACTCCTTGTAAATACCTGCAGGTCCCACAACCAGTGGAGTTAAAACTCTCTGTTCAGTAGTTTGCTAGTAACTGCTATCGTCAGGGGGAGGTGTGGTCTGTGGCATTCTTCACAGATGAAAAAATAGGTGTGCTGCTTGGGAAGAGCAAATGATTTCCTATCTAGACTTGGACCAGAGCCTAGCCTTGCTGCGTGCTTCCCAGCATCCGGCCCTGGTCATTCCTGGCCGCACCTTTCCCGTCTTTGAAGTGTGGAAGTAGTATGAGGTGCCCCAGGTGAGATCCTTCCAGAGGAGCCAGCAGGTTGGGCTGTGGAAGGCTGGGGCGTGCTGATGCCGCCCTGCTCACAAGAGTTCGCGTTCGCTGTCCCACAGTTGCACCCCGCCATCAAAGCTTTCCTGTGTGGCGCTATCAGCGGGACCTGCTCTGCCCTCCTTTTCCAGCCTCTGGACCTCCTCAAGACTCGCCTGCAGATGCTACAGCCCTCGGCCCATGGGTGAGCCCCCGTCCTGCGGGGAAGCTGGTTTTAAGGAATTCCCAGACACAGGAGCGCTCTGGCTTTCATTCTTCCAGCTGGTCAAAGAGAAACACAGACCATGCCCAGCTTTTGTGTGATTTGTGTATATTCTTGACTGCGCATATTTTTTTTATGTTCAACTTGCCCTACGATCCTTTGTCAGCCCACCTGGGAGATCTGCCTCATGGATATTTGCCTCTTGCTGTGCTAATCTAGTGTCGTGCCCGAGCTGCCTGGCACGAGGCGTGGTGGGTGTCTGGGAATAATGCGAGCACTGAGTGGCTCCTTTGTGCCCCTGTTTTGGACGTAGCACGGGGAAGTATGCGAACTATATGTCCAGTGGGGCTATCCCGTGGCCTGCAGTGTCTGTGCCAACTCAGGAGCACACAGGAGCTCATTCATTCGAGACACATTGTAGAGATTACATGTTCTAGAAAAGAATCCACGCAAAGAGGTCTTTGTGAGTTCTTTTACGAGGCCACAGCCTAAGTGACTTCTCCCGGCTCCTTGTCTGCCCTCAGATCCAGACGCATTGGGATGTTGGCCCTGCTCCTGAAGGTGGTTCGCACGGAGAGTCTCTTGGGCCTTTGGAAAGGGATGTCCCCTGTAAGCTGCCTTTGGATTGTCTCTTGCACACCCTCTCTTTTAAGTGATTTCTCATCTGCTTCACATAGCCTCCCTTTTAAGGGTTTCTGGGTGTTGGCCTTGGCGGGTGGGCCTCCCTAGAGACAGGTGGTGGCCCCTGCCTGTCTGCCTGCCCTTGGACCCTAACCCTGCAGCACCAGAGGCTGAGACCCCCCACATCTGCATTTCTTCTGACAGCTTTTTCTGGCCCACTCTGCCAGATGTACCAGGGATTGATTCTTGGCCCAGCCCCACAGTGGCCCGCCACCAATCAAAGATCAAACCTCCCTTGCTCAACTCAGGTTCTGCGGATCCCTAGATTTCCCAAAGGCACAAGTTGCCCATAGCAGTAGCTGGTTGGAAACTCCCTGCATGGCTGCCTTCCGTCAGTCTCCCCCACTTTCCTATCTTGTTTCTTCCACATGTCCAATCAATAATTGCATGCAAATCTGGGTCCTCTTGCGGGTAAACCCCGCCAAGACAGTAGCTTAGCGTTCAGCCTGATGCCTCTCCTCCCTCTGTCTTCTCCTGCAGTCCATTGTGAGGTGTGTCCCCGGTGTGGGAATCTACTTTGGCACTCTCTACTCGTCGAAGCAGTACTTCCTTCGAGGCCATCCTCCCACTGCCCTGGAGTCCATCATGCTGGGGATGGGCTCTCGCTCAGTCGCAGGGGTCTGCATGTCACCCATCACTGTGATCAAAACACGTTACGAGGTGAGTCCTCAGGGTGGGTAAACAGGTGTCACTCCGGTTTACAGTGGCACACGCGGCTGATGGGCCCACAGGGCCGCTCTGGGTAGCAGGCCTGGCGTCTGTGCCAGTCACGGGTCTGTCCTTTCCTTGCAGAGCGGGAGGTACGGCTACGCAAGCATCTACACGGCGCTGAGGAGCATTTATCGCAGTGAGGGACACCGGGGCCTTTTCAGTGGCCTGACAGCAACACTCCTTCGCGATGCTCCCTTTTCTGGAATCTACCTGATGTTTTACAACCAGACCAAAAACGTTGTGCTCCATGGTATGGATAAAGGGCGATGTGGTAGGGAAGAGATCTCCCTGAGACGATTTGTTGTTCAGAGCAGAACTGAGCTGTGTCAGCGTGTTTCGGGCGGGAGGCCAGTGCTGGCATGCAACAGTGGACATGACGGACGTGGCCCCTCCCTTTCCCACTTACTACCTATTAAAGCCATGTACTGACAGCCCTGTGATTCCTGGATTAGAGCATGTTTTTCATAGGTTCTGCATAGTTTGTAAATTTACCTGACCTTAAGATGGCTGGGTCCCATCTGTGGTCTCCTATATTAGAAGCTTTAGGGTAAGACCTGAGAGTCTATTTTTCAGGAAGCATTTGATGTGATTCTGATCAAACAAGCTTGGGAAATGCCAGTGGAAGAAGAGCTTGAACAAAAAGATGAGGTTTCCCTACCTTGTTGTGTGCCCAGCCAGCTTAGTTTTGGGCCTGTCATTTGGGTGGCAGAAAAGGTGCCAAACCTTAGGTGTTGCTGTAGGCTCACCTTGCCAGAGGCTTATTTGAACAGGGCTTAGACAGAATCAGTGGGTAGTAAACATCTACCCCACTGGAGCCAGGAAGTATAGAAACTTATCTTTAGAATGAACCTGTGTTCGGTAAGTTATCTAGGAGTAATTTAAGCCGGAATGGCAGCCAAGGCTGTTTCTCCCAGAATGCACCACGGTGGCAGTGGTGATCAGCTCCAGGGGGAGTGCTGGGGAGATTTGCTACTCCTTCCCAGGCACCAGGACATGTGACATTATAGGCTTCAGTAGAAAGTTAAGTCAGCAAGGGAGCTTGGATGTGCATTTTTAACTTCTCAGTCTATCTGCAGAATTTTTTTTCTTTCCACTTGGTGTTTAGAAGTCATTTCCCTTAACAAAAATGAAACAAACCAAAAGGATAGTGCAAATCATTCCATAAACCTTTATTATACTATTCTTTACTATATAAACCTTTCTCCAAACCATTAAAAAGATGCAGACACGATGCCCTTTTACCTTTATTTATAACTGAAAGATGCCTTTGTTCTATTTCAGATCAATTGGATGCAACCCTTATTCCCATTGTAAATTTCAGCTGTGGGATATTTGCTGGTGTTCTGGCCTCATTGGTAACTCAACCTGCTGATGTTATCAAAACTCACATGCAGCTTTCCCCAGTAAAATTTCGGTGGATTGGACAGGCAGTGACACTTATTTTCAAAGTAAGGCTATAGGTTGAATATTGGTTCTGGCTCAGCCTCTCTCTCTAGAGCAATGTTATGTACCCCTTACATATCAGAATCACCTGGGATAGCTTAAAAGTCCCACTCCCAGGTCACAACCTGGGCTGATTATGCCAAAATTTCAGGAAGAAGAAGCCCTTAAGTTCCCCAGTAAGTGCAGTGACTTGCCAATGTTAAAAACCTATGATTTTTTTTCTTGTGGGACTATGGGGTGGTAGGGTTCACCTACTTTAGGACAGCAGATCGCCAGACTGTGCCCCACACCTAGTGCATCTGGTAGGTGACCTGGGAGGCCCTAATAATCTAATCAAGGGCCTAAGAGGAAATGTGGTAAAAAAACAAAACCAAAAAAACCAGACATGTTTTGTTTCCAGGAGCATGTGCTAACACTAGTATGAATTAATGGCTGTAAAGTACTGTTTAAAAACCACTGGCTTGCGCTCTGAAACATGTACTGATATCCTTAGTCATGGCAAATATGTCACCTATATCTTTAGAGTTTCCTGTGCTCAATGTTCCATGCAGCAAAGGGGACCTTTAAGCACCTACATCACACTATTTGTCTCACACCAGATAGAAGCAAATATATGTGAACATGATAGAATTCCTCCTCCTGTTGCCCAGGTTGCCTTTTTTTTTTTTTTTTTTTTGCTTCTGTACCTAAAAATGAGGAAGTGTGAAAATACATTCTTGAGTATTTGTGAAAATGGCTAGAATAACACCAGAAGTGAATGAATCAGTCCAGATTATGAGGGGAGAGTAAGAGGTATTATGTCTTTAGTTCTTACTGTACGGTCACCAAGAACATCCAGTGAATTATGCCCCCTATGTATATTGCCTAAAAGAGTCCTTTTCTGGGGCCCCAGGTGTGGCCAGCAGAGCTTGGCCTGGATTTCAGCAGCCACTTTGGCTCAGTGTTTCTGTGCAGTGTACATGCCAACTGTCCATGGCAACGCTGTGTAAAGATTTTCAGCTAGGAAATAAATTCCCCTGCATAAGACATACCTAAAAAGATGAGGCTTGCCACTAAGCACTTCAAGTTGATTGATCATCTCCGTGGACCCATTATTTATAGCGCTGGGATATTTAATAAAGGTCTGAAAACTAAGACTTACCAATGGAGTAACAGAGAGACCCTCACTCTGGTGCCAGGTGTTCAGTTTTGCTAATTTGCTTCGAGGCTTTTGACTTTCATTTTCCCCACAGGACTATGGGCTGCGGGGCTTCTTCCAGGGTGGCGTTCCCCGGGCCCTCCGCAGAACACTGATGGCTGCCATGGCCTGGACAGTCTATGAGGAGATGATGGCCAAGATGGGCCTGAAGTCCTGACCGACAGGGGACTAGGGGATGATGAGATCTGCTACCCTGCCTGGTCTCTGCCAAGAGCTGCTTCACCTCTCTACGCTGGAGTAAGATGAGTCTGTCGGGGAGAGACAGGCAGTTACCTCACCTTCTGTTACCCAGTTCAAGTAGACTCAAGCCTTTGGAATCTCCCCAAAGAGGAGTCATGGAACCGGACAGCTTGGTGGGGAGTTAGGAGAAGGGTTTGCATATCCTGCTCGGCTACCTGAAAAGTCACCCCACCCACTTACACGAAGCCTCCTTGGCTCCCTTCTTGAGCTGGGAATGGCCCTATGTGACTGAAAGCTTCAGCTGGGGAGATGAGTTCCCAGAGAGGAGTTGCTGCCACCAGGCTCAAGTTTGCACCGTAGGTCATATCAGGGTGAGGAAGAATAGATGGCATTATTTAATTGGTTTCTAATCTACTTCTCAGATGGTCTGGTAAATGGGGGACATTGACTTCCTGGCCTTTATATGTCCAAATAAAAGTTCTTGATCTTGACTCCTTTTTCAACTCTTAAATTGTTGTGGCATTTTTCTGCAGTTAAAGTTCAGACAAATAAAGGGAAGCATTTTATCAATGAAAGCTATTTGGAAAACCTTGTGCTATAACGGTTCTAAAATAACAAACTAGTTGGGGTAGCTGACTCTTAAACCTGTATAGTTCCTAAAACCTAAGAGTAGTGTTTAAACAGTTTTACCTGGGCCTCCCTGGTGGTGCAAGGGGTTAAGTATCAGCCCTATGAAGCTATCCACAGCCACTGCAGTTTGATCCCTGGCCAGGGAGCTGACCCACATGGCTCAGCAGACCTCTCCTGTCTCCCCTGCTGTTCCCCTCAGCAGTGTATTTCAGTAGAGGTGCCTGTTCTGCTCCTCACTCTGCCTCTGGTGACTCCTGTCACCCCCTGGCACCTCAGACCTACACCCCAGTTCTTGTGTGGATAAATAAATAAATCTTTAAAAAATAATAAAAATAAACAGTTTTACCTTACATACACAATTTACCTACTTCAAATGTATAGGTCAATGACTTTTGGTAACTTTGTGGTACATCCATCAGCGTAAATCAGTTTTAGGATTCATTTATCCCCAATAAGAGCTCTGTTTTCTTTTTATTGACTTACAACCAACATACAACATTAGTGTGCAAAACTGATTTGCTATTTGTATATGTTACACAATAATCAGGGTGAGTCTTAACATTTATCACCATGCACAAATAGTTCTTAGTTTTGTTTTTTTTTTAATACTATGTTGAAGAACTGGGGTGTAGGCCAGAGATATAGGAAGTGAGAGGATTCACCAGAGACAGTGGGGAACAGAACAGGTGGACTGACTGAAGGGAGTGCTGAAGGGAGCAGCGGGCGAGACAGGAGAGGTCTGCCACGCCCTGTGGGTCAGCTCCCTGGTGGGGAATCGAACTCATGCTGCAGTGGCTGGTGATAGCTTGATAGTGATAAGACTTTAACCCCTGGCCACTAGGGAGGCCCTATAAGAGTTCTTAAATTTTGAATACTCTTTAACTTTCAGATATGGTGCATCTCCCAGTAAAGTCATTTCCTTCAACATCTTTTGATTATATCACGGACAAGGAGAAGAGAAACCCATCCCACAGCATTAAAGGCTTTGCTCAGTTGCCAAAAACCTCAGCAGACACTGAGGACATGCAGTGCAGTGTTGTTAACTACTCTGTTACCTGAACACAAAGACAAAGTGGAAGATTGTGGCAATGGGACTTTACTACAACCAAGTAGGAGACTGAGGGATGACTCTCAAAGTAACTTTTCCCTTTCTAAAGGGAGTAAGGTTTTGTATAGGATTATTGATACTAGAACAGGTATTGGGGGGAGGGTGGCAGGTTGGGGATCTTGGTTGCTCAGGCACAGTGTGGCTTACTCCAGTAGATCTTTCCTCAGTAGATCTGAGAGGGCCATCCTCCCTCCACCCACCGTGGGTGGGAATCTCATTGAATAGTGGATGTTAATGAACCCAAGTTAATGTTAGGGTCCTTTGCTCCTTAGTTGCTTTTAACCAATTTGGGATGGAATGGGCACCTGGCCTTGCCCAAACAGCTGTAAGTAACTCTAAGTGTTTGTCCTGCTAATGTAAGTTTGTATTGTAAACTCTCTGGGTAACATCAAAATGTACGTTACAGCCCCAGTCCTGCTTATTTTGAACTGGAAGTTAGTGACTTTGACCTTCACCCACTTGTCTCCTCCCCACATCTCCCAACCATCAGCCTCTTCCACATGGCATCATCATTTATAATTAATCCCTTTCCAGCCCCAGGCAATCAGTGAGGCCTTTCATCTATATATTTGCATCTGTATGATTCATGTAAATGGAGTCAGGATCTAGTGTCTTGTTTCACTTCTGTTTTCGAACACTTACTGTTTCTTTCACTTCTGTTTCTGAGGTTTGTGATGCGGCATGTTTAGTACTCTTTCATGGCCAAAGTCACCTTTTGTACCCCTATACCATATTTCAACCATTTGTCAGTTGAGGAATATTTGAGCTACCTTTTGATTCTTATGCATAATACATCTATGAACATATATTTTCACTTCTCTTGTGTATATGCCTAGGAGTGGAGTTTCTAGATCATGTGGTAATCCAAAGTTTAACTATTCCACAGCCAAAATTACTTATAAAAGGTAAGTGATTTTGATACTGTTTTCCAAAGCGTTTATACCAGCAGTCTGGGAGGGTTCCCTGTCCTCCCCATCCCTATTTTTTATCTTTTATTTAGCCATCCTGCTGGGTGTGGTGGAGTCCAGTTGTATTTTTGATTTGCATATCCCCGATAACTTTACAGCAGGCCATTTGCATATCTTTTAGAGAACTCTCATTAAGTCCTTTGACTTAATCAGTTTTAAAGCCTGATTTTTTTTTTTAAAGATTTATTTATTTATGCATACATAAGATCTATGTACCCATAGATCTTGGGTACAGGCCAGAAATGTGGGAGTGAGAGGACCCACCAGAGACAGAGTAGGGAGCAGAACAGGCAGATTGATCTACTGTAATACATTGCTAAGGGGAGCAGCAGGTGAGACAGGAGGGGTCTGCTGCACCATGTGGGTCACCTCCCTGGCCGGGCATCTAACTTGCACTGCTGTGGCCCATGGTGCTGTGCTTTTTGCCCTGCCAGGGAGGCCCCTGCCCTGTTTGTTTATGCTGGAATCGTTGCATAGCTTCTTGTGTGACCTGCATTCTCAGCAGCAGTGTATGAGGGTTCTGATTTCTCCACATCCTTAACACTGATCATTGTCTGTTTTATTTATTATAGTCATTCTAGTGACTTTTAAAATAAACTTTAAAACTTAGGAAAGGGTCTTCATTTCATCCAAACAGCAGAAGGGGGTATGTTTGGTCCAGTGGTTAGGAATGTGGCCTGTCATCCCAGGCAACCCAGAAGGAAATTTTGGCTCTCCACTTATTTGACACACTTGAAGTTGTGCCTGGGAAATGGGGAGGGTAAGCTTTCCTGTCTTCTAGAGTGGTGGGGAGGATAAAATGAACAAAGGTTTCTAGCACATTATATTTATTCCCTGGAGCTGCTGCAACAGATGACAGCAAACTGGATGGCATCTAAGGACAATTTATTCTCTTACCTTTCTGGAGCCTACAAGTCTGAAATCAAGGTGACTGCAGGCTGTACTCTGATCCTGTCTCCAGCTTCTTGTAGATACTTTGGCATTCATCACTCCAAACTCTGTCTCCCTGTTCACAGTGACTTCTCCCCCGTGTTTGTGTTTGTGTCCAAGTTTTGTCTTCTTTTGGGACACCTATTACTGGATTAGGACCCAGGCCAATCCATTATGACCCCAGCTTGATTATTTGTCAAAGACCCTGTTTCCAAATAAGGTCACATTTATAGGATCTGAGGGTTAGGAGTCCATATAGCTTTCTGAGGGACATAAGTCAACTCATAACACACTATATTATGGTTAGTGGTTTGCCTAAATTTAAAGTAAGTTTAGGGTCTCCCTGGGGCCTCCTGCCAGTGACATCCCGCAGGACAAGGCTCCTCAGGATGAGACTGACCTGAGGGTCCATCCCACTGCAAATTTTGCTAGGTTTATACTAGGCTCATGAACCAGAGACCTCTTCTGTGTTCCTCATTTGTTCTTTTGGATCAAATACTGGTAAGAATTTTCTCTAAAATAAAAATGTTAATGTAAACATGAAATTTGCTTTTAAACCCCAACTTCAGGGGCAAGTACCCCTGGAGAAAACCTCAGGTGCCCAGAACTTGTTTTTTTCTCTCCTGCAATCTCACTGAGTATGAAAGTTCAGACAGGAAGTGGCTATCGTGCTTCAGCTAACTTTCCAAATATTGCCCTTTTTTTTGGCAACTTGATCTGTTCTTGGCTGCCTCACACTTAAAGCAAATTATTTAGAGGCAGGAAAACAGTCACCGGCCACTAGAGATAAGCTCTAGTTGAGCCTGACCCAAAAGAAGATACAGAAGCAGAATGTCCAGCTACCAGAATACTCTTTCCTGAATGTATTATTAAATTTTTCAACAATTTCAGCCAAAGAGCAGATGGTACATGGGGGTACATGGGCCCCTTCATCCCTATCACTTGGATTGGACCACTTTAGCTTGTCTAGTTTTCAGGATTTTACCACTCTAGTGTGTCTCTGTTCTCTCCCACTTATTTCTTTCCTTGATGACATTTTTTATTTATTTTTTTAGGAGGAAATTCATTTTTTTAAGATTGATTTATTTATGCATATAAGAACTAGGGCCAGAGGTGCAGGGGGTGAGAGGATTCACTAGAGACAGAGTGGGGAGACAAACAGATGGATCCACTGAAATGCATTGCTACAGGGAGCAGTGGGGAAACAGGCGAGGTCTGCTGAGTGTTGTATGAGTTAGCTCCCAGGCTGAGAATCTAATTCCAGCCTTGGCAAGTGCCGTCTGTGGTGATAGTGCTGAGACTTAATCCCTAGGCCATCAGGAAGGCCCATCCCAGAAAGATTTTTTATAGTCAGTTTATTTGAATCAGGATTCAAGCAAGGTGCACACATAGCATTGGGTTTTTAAATTTTCTTAAAAGATTCATTTATTTATGTTTACAGAATTGGGGAACAGGCCAGTGGTATGGTGGGTGAGAGGATTCACTAGAGACAAAGTGGGGAACAGAACAGGCAGATCTGCTGAAATATACTGCTGAAGGGAGAAGTGGGTGGGTCAGGAGAGGTCTGCCACGCCATGTGGGTCACCTCCCTGGCTGGGGATGGAACTCATGCTGCAGTGGCGTAATTTGGTGCTTTAACCTCTTGCACCACCAGGGAAAGGCTGGGTTTAAAATTTTTTTTTAACCCAGGATAACACCCCTCCCCTGCATGATTTGGTTCTGTGTTGTCCTGTGTGAAATGTTTTACTTTCTGAATTATTTTCCTAGGATTTTAATTGGTTTCTCCATATTTTCTATAAACTTGTTTCCTCCAAAGACTTGATTGAGTTCAGGTTTACCCTATTCTGTAGACAAAATCCTCCACAGCTGGTGCTGTGGAATTCTGATTGCATTGCACCAGAATGCCCGTGGGATCTTGCTCTTCCATTTTTACTGATGCTAAAATTCCCGTGTTTTTTTTTTTTTTAATATATATAGCAATTTATTTTTACATCATTTTGTGCCTTTTCCCATCTCAGTTGTAATCCCCGTAGGCTTCCCATCACCAAATCACCCGTGTGCCATCATAGTCCAGTGCACTTCTCTCCCCCCACCTTTTTTGATCTCATTCCCCACTCCACTCCCATAAAATGTCTCTGGTATATAGTTGTTCATTATTATTATTATTTTCTCCCCTGGTCCTTTATACTCCTGCTATGAGTGAAACCATCCAGTATTTTTCCTTTTCTTTTTGGCTTATTTCACTATGCATGATCCTTTCCAGCTCCATCCAGGTTGCTGCAAAAGGCATGTGTTTATAAAATTCCCATTTTTATTGATGCTAAAATTCTTGAGTGGGTTCACGTTGAGACAACCTAATGTCTCGATTGCAAAGTTGCAAACAAACCTTTATTAACAAACTTTGCTAACATGAGTTATTTCATTGAGGGTTATAAAAATGATGTCCTCATTGTATCACATCATCTGTACTTATTATCTATAACTCTTTTGTAAGAAAGAACTTTGTTTTTGTCAAGTAAGGCAAGTTGATTGCCTTAGAATACAGCTATTATAGGAAAGGCAAAGTAAATGATAAATTCTTTCTAATTACCACTTTACAACATTTTGGGACTAGTGTTACAGTTACTTCTAAAAAAGATCAGTGAAGTTTTTTCTCCCTTCTTTTCAGGGGATGGTTCTCACTTCTTTTTCTTTTTTATTGGATGCTTGTGGCTTTAAGAATGAATTCAGGCCCTCCCTGGTGACTCTGGGTTAAAGCACAGCACTAGGAAGCTAAAGCCACTTCCCTTCCGTGCGTGAGTTCCATCCCTGTCTGCGCTGGAGGTGACCACATTGTGCAGCAGACCTCTCCTGACCCGCCCGCTGCTCCCCTCAGCAGTGTACTTTGTCAGTCTGCCTGTTCTGCTCCCCACTCTGTCTCTAGTGAAGCCTCTCATTGCCCCTGCACATCTGGCCTGTACCCCAGTTCGAATAGTGTAATGAAACTACACGTACCCCTCACCCGGTTACATTCGGCCAATCTTGATTACTCTTCCCCCATCCTTCCTCCCCTCAACTGCATTATTTTGAAATAACTCCCAGACATGTCATCTGTTAATATTCCATGTATATCTCCAAAAGATAGACTTTTCTTTCAAAACATCCCCCATGAACACAAGTATGTGGTTGTCTTCTGTCTTCTTCATGATTAATTCTGTGGTCAAGAGGGGTATTTGATAGTGGCTCAGTGGTCAGGCTTGTTTCTCCCGGGGGCATCCTGCCGGGATTTGTGGGTTGCCTCTGGAGTGTGTGTGTGTGTGTGTGTGTGTGTGTGTGTGTGTGTGGTGGTAGACACTTGTCTGCGCTGCTTTCTTGGCCTTCAAAGTTTGGGCTTGGGCTTGGACTTTGGGAGGGGCAGGGACTTCCTTTTGCTTCTGGTGCCATCTTTGTGAAAGCTGTTGCTATTTTGAGAGTTCAGATTTGCTCATTTTGGATTTGTATGATATTATTTCATGATTTGATTTAGGTTTTCAATTCTTGGGCAAGAATTCTCTTGCCCAAGATGTGTGCTCTTAAAAATATAATAGAACTTTGAGATATAACATATCTTATTCAGGTCAAGTCCTCAGTGTGTATAAGATTGGGCATTTTTAGTATCACAAATTGGGCATCGAGCCACAAATCCTAAAATACACAGTATTCTTGAAATCTTCTGACAGAGCATCGTTCGCCCACAGTATTTTAGGTCTCCATACACTTTTGCATGGTTCCTTCAGGCAGACAGTGCCTGTGGCGACCCCAACTGCCAGCCCAGGGGTGATGGGTCATCGGTGGCATTGCCCCTTGTACAGCCGTCCAGGCGTGGGTGGCTTCATTTTGTTTCTCATAGGTGAAAAGAAAATTTTGGAGCTTTTGGTGTCATTTTACAGGTTTCTAGTGCTGAATCAGATAACCAGACCCAGGCAGGGAGGCAGTCAGGCAAGGCAGGGCCCCAGTTGGCTCTGGAGGCCAGGGAGCCCCTGGCCCCTCCACCTGTGCGCTCTCCTGGTCTCCCTCTCTGTCTCCAGTCCTCTGTAGTCTTGGAGTGGCCCACTGCCTCCGCCTCATCCCGCACCTCCTAGGCCCAGGTGTGCACGTACATACGCGCGCATACCTAGTGCTCTCTGGACCCAGGGGTGTACTATCACAGATCTCAGCTTTTGTCATCCCTTCTCCAAAATATTTGGCTTTAAGCAATAGCCTCTAGGTGTTATTTCAGTTTCCAATTTCTTCCAGCGTCTGGGGGAATCATTAGTTCAGGTAGCTGATAAACATGATGGTGGTTTTCAGACTTGGCTGCACAGTGGAGTCATCTGAAGAATTTTAAAATCCATGAGTGCCTGGACTCTGCCTCCCCTACTCCCCACCCCCCACCACTACCACCATTCTAAAGTAGTCATCCTAGCTTGTGATGTGGGCAACTCTTGGGGGTGATTCACCCATAGCCATGTTAGAGAACCAAGAAGGTGCCCTGCAGGCCCCAAAGCACCACTTAGCCCTGCCAACCTGGGCGCCAAGGGGGTAATTAAGTAGGCAGCCCAGGCAGCCACTGTCAACCTAAGGAGTGCCAGACTGCAGGTATTAGCCATAGAGACTCTGGGCAGGAAGGGGGAAAAAAGCCTGAACCTCCATTTTCCCTACAGGATGGCATCTCTGTTCCTGGATGGCCAATGTAAAAACTGGCTGTATTGTCAAACCCCCTAGTGCCAGGAAATAGAAAAGGGGAAAGAACTGCATCTCCTAGCCCCTTACTCCCATCTTTGAACAGTTTTGGAACAAAAAGGCAACTATCTCCAAGCCATAAGTCTTTGTGCAGGTCAAGTTTGCTAAAGTTCAAGCACAAGCAAAGAGATCTGATTTTCTGAATTCCTGCTAGTGGCAAAGAAACAAGCCTTCCAGGTCGGCTGCCTCCCAGGGTGGGGATGAGGAGGGGGGTGTTGCAGCCTCCCAGGGTTGCCTCTGCACTTCTTTCTCCTTCCCTTTCTCTCTCACTTAACTCAAGAAAGACCAAAGCTACAGTAAAAGGTGAAACGTTTGAAAAGGTATAAAAGTATTTATTTAGTGAATTAATAACTGCAGATAAGACTATTTCTTTGAATTTATTGCTTCCTCCAGAGAAACAGAGAGATCCTGAGATTCTTCCACCAGCCGTTCAAAGTAATTTTGAGGCAAACCACAGTTAGAATGAGTCAGATCCTGAGGGCCCAACCAAGCCAAGGAACCCAGAGATGACTGGGGGGAGGAGGGGAGAGGGGCGGTGCGGTGGGGAGACGGGGCGGGACTTGCAAAGCTGAGTTCTGCCCACCGAGGTAATAACCATTCCACACACCCAACAGATTTAGCAATGTGCATTTCTAACATTGACGTCAAATTTTCAAATCTCAACATCCAAAAACTTTGGGCTCCAAAAAAAAATTGGCTTTAAGCAATAGCCTCTAGGTGTTATTTCAGTTTCCAATTTCTTCCAGCATCTGCGGGAATCATTAGTTCAGGTAGCTGATAAACACGCTAGGGTCCTAAGGTCGGTGGTTTTCAGACTTGGCTGCATAGTGGAGTCATCTGAAGAATCTTTCAATCCCGAAGTTCCTGGACCTCCCCCCCCCCTCCGCCGCCCGATTCTAAAGTAGTGATCCTAGCTTGTGATCTGGGCAGCTCTTGGGTGATTCTAACCCATAGCCATGTTAGAGAACCAAGGAGGAGCCCTGCAGGTCCCAAAGCACCGCTCAGCTCTCCAGACCTGGGCTCCAAGGTTTAAGTAGGCGAAGGTCTGGGCAACAGCCAGTGCCCAGTGGCGGGGCTCGTCGGGGGCGGGGCCCTGGCGGGGCGGGGCCTACGCGGGTATAGGCGGGCTCGTCCCGGCCTCCGCGGCCTGCAGTCCCCGCTTCTGCAGGAGAGCGGAAACGCCTCCCGCTTGCAAAACAAAGAGAAGCAGGAGGCGTGTGTGGCGCGCGAAGTGAGATCGCTGGTCGGCCCCCAGACCCGGGTACCGCCAAACTTTGCGGGTGACGATGGAGGGGAGTCCCGGGAGCGGCCCGCGCTGGGGGTCCAATGGCCACCGGGCGCCTCAGGCCCTGGACGAGCTGCAGAGCCGTTTGCTGGAGACCCTGGGCGTGCTGTCCCCGCGGGAGCTGCGCAACTTCCGCGCCATCCTCAAAACGGTGGACGAGGAGCCGCGGGTGAGCCAGCTGCAGCTGGAGTTGGAGGGCGACAGCGCGTCAGGGCTGGCGCAGCTCCTGGCCAAGCACTACTACCTGCCCGCCGCGCCTCGCGTGGTCACCAAGGTGCTGCAGCAGCTTCGCCGCGCGGACTTGCTGCAGCGCTGGGAGAGCGATCCTGCAGCCGACCGAGCCGGTGAGCGCGGGGATTTCCAGGCTGGGGTGCGGTGAGACTGGGATCCCGGAGCGGGCGTCCCAGGGGGAGCGCTGAGGTGGGGCCCCGCTGCCCCGGGGGTTTGCGGGCGGGTGGGGAGGGGTTACTCGCTGCCCGGGTGAGCGGCGGGGGCTAGACTCGTCCGGGAGGAGGAGAGGAGGGGGCGCGTATGGCGGGACCCAAGTGCCGATGAACTGTAGGTGGGAGGTGGGAGCCCGGGTGTGATCGGGCGGGAAAGTCACCGTTCCCAGTCACGGAATCCGAGTGTCCAGTCCATCAGGGCCTCCCAGCGCATTTTGGGGGTGAGCTCCAATTAATGTAGCCGGCCTAGGTGCACTTTTAAGCCAGTACCGCCCCATAATTATGGAGGAAGTTTTTGATGCTGCGGTGAGAAACTGAGCTGGAATCCTCACCGCCACATCTCCAGGGGGTGGGTGTGGGGGGGCACTTTCTTGCACACCATGAACTGTTTGCCATAAATGTGGGGAGTTGTGGCTTATGATCGAGAAATGCAGTATGTAACAGGTTGAGGGAGGTTAGGGCTACTCCCTCCTCCAAATTGTGTGTGTGTGTGTGTGTGTGTGTGTGTGTCCGCGCGTGCGCGCACACGCGAGTGAGAGAGAGAGAGAGAGAGGAGACAGCAATAAAGATGCAAGAAGGCTTTATCATAGGCACTGAAATGTATTGTTGGTGATCTCTGCCCTCAGCATCTTATCTAGTTGAGTGTGTTACCCTTGTTTTTCTTTCTTTAAAAAAAAGTTGTGGTGAGTAACAACTGTAATCACTCACCCACATGGCCTGAAGGCAGAATACTGCCCTTGGCTCCAAGGAATCAAGTCTCTCTTCCTTCAACCCATTGTCTTAGGGCTTAGTTATTCATGTATCACTTTTGTTATTGCCCCACTAGACAGGAATTCTCTTGCTGTTTACTGTTTTTTTTTTCCCCCTTATACTTTTACTTTATTTTAAAGATTTATTTATCTATGCATTCAAGAACTAGGGTACAACAGGCCAGAGGTGCGGGGTTGAGAGGATTCACCAGAGACAGTGGGGGAACAGAACAGGTGGCTTGACTGAACTGCACTGCTGAGGGGAGCAGTGGGAGGGACAGGAGAGGTCTGCCAAGCCATGTGGGTCAGCTCCCGCAGGGAATCAAACTCTAGCTTCAGTGGCTACTAATAGCTTTTTACCGCTGTGCTTAACTCCTTGGGCCACCAGGGAGAGCCCTTCCTTGTACTCTCTTTTCCTCCAGAGTCATTGAAACTACACAATATCATGTCATTACACTGTAGGCACCTGGTAAATACATATTTGAATTGAAGACTTAAAGTTTATGTTACATAAAAGAAAAAATAATTCGGTCTGGTTTCTTTAGTTCTTCTTTTCCTTTATTGAAAACAGGGTCTTCTCTTCAAGGAGTGCTCGTATAGTAATGGCAATTCATTCTTGTTTTTTTCTTCTCTGGCTTCGAGCTTTCTTTGCCCTGGACCTGACATGTGTTTAAAGGAGTTCTGTTTTAGGTTTCCAACCTCATTTGCGAGAGGGAGAATCTTAAAACATAAGAGGCAGGCCCTCCCTGGTGGCGCAGCCGGTTAAAGCGCAGCACTAAGAAGCTTAAGCCACTTCCGCCTGAGTTCAATTCCAGCCTGCCCCGGAGGTGACCACATGGCAGTGGCAGACCTCTCCTGACCCGCCCGCTGCTCCCCTCAACAGTGTACTTCCTCCATCTGCCTGTTCTGCTCCCCACTCTGTCTCTAAAGAATCCTCTCACCCTCCGCATCTCTGGCCTCTACCCCAGTTCTGTATAAATAAATAAAAAAATCTTTAAAAAAAAAAAAACACATAAGAGGCAACTGAATCCTTTGAGAGGGGTTTCCTATTAACTGGAAGAACAGCTGATCTTGATTTAAAAAAAAAGGGGGGGGGAGAAAAAAATATAATGTTCTTTTTCTGTTTTATTCTCTTTTCATGAAAATGAATTCAGTGATTCCAAGAAAATGTCTAAAGAGAAGCTATGACTGCATGGATGGTGACCTGGTAAATATCTTGATTCTTACTGCAGCACTCTACGTGGATTAGTAGGAGAAAGTTTAGCCACCATTCTGTTAAAAGAGTAAAAGCTAAATGGCGCCAATCAAAACTACTTTACAAGCCGCAGGCAGAGGAAGCAGGCACTGGAACTAGTTCCACTTTACAAATCAAGGGAGGCCAGGCACCACTGGTAAATGACCTTGGGTAGTTACATTACACACATTGCTGCTTTGCAAGACTTTTTAAGGTTTTACTATGGTCATTTTCAACTAGAGTTGGGGAATCATGCTCCCAGCTCCAGGCCAACATGCTTGGTTCCATAAACAGCATATTATATGTTGACCAGGTTTCTTCTGCACTCCACTCTTAGTCATTTTTAAATTCAAATAGCCTATCACTTTCACCTAGAAATACTTTTGTATGTATCACTGAGAAATTTTTTTCCCCCCAAAAGAAGCACAATGTCACTAAAATACAAACATGTGGTAGCATTCTGGTTTCCTCCACTGTCCCTAGTCTGGTCCAGTTGTTTGGTTTGAATCCGTTACCCACTTGCATTTCACCGACTTGTCTTTAAGACTTAATTTATGATATTTCTTTCATCTTTAACCTTTTTTCTTATTCATTGAAGAAACCAGGTGACCCTAGAATGTCCCACATTTGGGGTTTTGATGGCTCCAGCCCCTTGTCATTTGCCGCTTTCCTCTGCCATCTTTCCTTTCCCTGGTAGTTAAGGTTATATTTGAAAGTTAAAAATTCAGATTCAAAAAGTCCATATTTGTCCTAGTCTCAGAAAGATCTTTGAAAGAGATATCCATTGAGTTGTCTCCCTGTCCCCCAGGACTGATGAGAGGTCTCCGTGTGAGCCCCTGGTCTGAACTCAGAAACCTCACCATTAATCCGGGGAGAGACTAGTTGTTTCATATACATGTACTATTGGGTGTCCGACTAGTTTGGCTTAAACACCGTTGTGTGATTTTCCTCACAAACAGGACTGCTACGACCTGAGTGGTGAGCGGAAAGCTTTCCTCATGTGTGTGACGAAAAACAGGCCAGGCGCTGAGCAGGACATCGTGCTGATGGAGGAGTGGCTGGGCCAGTGCCAGTTTGAACAGACGTCCTGCATAGATCCTGACAAAAGGGTAACACGCTGATCCCCAAACTGAAAGATTGTAGCTTGTATTATAGAGCTTTTTTTTTGGGTTTATTTATTTATGCATACAGAGCTGGGGTATAGACCAGAGGTGCAGGGCTGGTGAGAGGATTCACCAGAGACAGAGTGGGGAACAGAACAGGCAGATCGTCAAAGTACACTGCTGAGGGGAGCAGCGGGCGGGTCAGAGGAGGCCTGCCAGCCATGGGGGTCAGCTCCCTGGCTGGGGATGGAACTCATGCTGTAGTGGCTTGGGAGAGCTTCATAAAGTGGTGCTTTAACCAGTTGCACCGCCAGGAATATTTGAATTAATAGCAAAAGTTTGTTACTTTTTTTTTTTTTTTTAAAGCAAGGGAAAAATTGGGTTTTAGTACCTAGGGACTATTGAGTCTGTTTGTCCTATACACAGGACCTACTGAGTCTGTTTGTCCTGATGAGATTCTTCCTTAGCTTGCCTGTTCTGTGCAAATGCTGTTGTAATCTTAAGATTGTTTTTCCATTGTTAAAAAAATATCTTAAGTATATGGTAGGGCCAAGCTCCCCTTCCAGACCAGCAGAGGCCTCTTGGGCTTCTGTCAAGGAGAAGGGTGTGCAGTTGAAGAGAGTGAGGGAACCCAGAAAGGTGTCCTAAGAAAGGGAGTCCAGGAGACCCCAGAACAAGCTGTGAGTCCAGAAAGGGCATGGGCCAGAGCATTTGGGAGCAGGAAAACGGCTTTGAGAGTGGGGGTCCCGCAGTCCTGCTTCTCTGTGTAGTGAGCTTGATTATGATGACACCCGATGGGGTGTCCATTGTGTTCATTTCTTCATTCTCTTGCATCTCTAGCTCACTGAGGATAATCACTTTATGAAATAATTCTTTTTTTTTAAAGATTTACTTATTTATTCATACAGAACGGGGGTACAGGCAGAGGTGCAGGGGCAGTGAGAGGCTTCACCATAGGCAGAGTGGGGAGCAGAGCAGGCAGATCGTCAAAGTACACCTTTGAGGGGAGCAGCGGGCGGGTCAGGAGAGGTCTGCTGGGACATGTGGTCACCTCCAGGGCAGGCAGGGATTGAACTCATGCGGAAGTGGTTTTAGCTTCTCAGTGCTGTGCTTTAACCCGCTGCGCCACCCGGGAGGGCCATGAAATAATTCTTATGTATTAAAATTAATGAATCAAAAATGTAAGTACGTTAGTCCTTAGGTAGGGGAGTTCCAGAATTCTGTTGAATTTGTGGTAGAGATTCAGAAATTCCCCAATTTTTGTCAAATAGGAACCAGTAACACAAGAAGAAATCATACCAATTCTGAGAATCATAAGGGAAGTGGCAGTGATGCCCGAGACCCTGGGGCAGAGATTTAGGCTTGCTAGTAGTGGGGCCATCTACTAGAGATAGGTTTCCTATCTCTAGCTCTTTTTTTCAAAGATTTATTTATTTATGCATACAGAACTGGGGTACAGTGCAGAGGTGTGAGGGCAGTGAGAGGATTTACATGAGACAGAGGGGGAGCAGAACAGGCCGACTGACGAAGCCCTCTGCTGAGGGGAGCAGAGCAGGTCAGGAGAGGTCTGCTGTGCCCTGTGGGTCACTCCCTGGCCAGGGATCGAACTCGTGCTGCAGTGGCTGTGGGCAGCTTCACAGTGCTGCGCTTCTACATGGTGTACCACTACGGAGGGCCCTATTGTTCATTTTAAAGCAATGTTTACTGCCCCGTCCCCCACTTCACCTACCCACCAGTCATCGCCACAGTCCCTACATCCCTCCCTCCTTCCTTCCCATCCTTCTCTGTGCTCCTTCCCTGTAAGATATCTCTGGTTTGCAATTGTCTGTTTTTTTTTTTTAATTAAAGATTTATTTATTTATGCATATAGAACTGGGGTACAGGCCAGAGGCTCAGGAGCAGTGAGAGGCTTCACCAGAGACAGACTGGGGAGCAGAACAGGCAGATCTACAAAGTACACTGCTGAGGGGAGCAGTGGGGGGTCAGGAGAGGTCTGCCGCGCCACGTGGTCACCGCCAGGGCGGGATTGAACTCATGCAGAAGTGGCTTTAGCTTCTCAGTGCTGTGCTTTAAGCTGCTGTGCCATCAGGGAGGGCCCTCTCTAGCTCTTTCTAACATTATCCTATTTTATAGGAGTTACTTGGCCAAATAACATCATTTCGTGATGGTCTCAATGAAAAGAAAGGTGAAATTGGCTGTTGCCTTGTTACTCTTATGTCCCATGGAGAGAACGGCTTCATTAAAATGAATAATGGTGAAAGAATCAGCTTGGAAGACATTTTTGAAATGTTTAACAATAAAAATTGTCCGGCACTTCAAGAAAAACCAAAAATCTTTATAATCCAGGCCTGCAGAGGAGGTAAGAGGTTTCTCCATAATAAACCTGTTTCTAGGAAATTCCCACATTGATGGAGAAGAGAAAAATACATAGATATATTATTTTAAATTAGAGCACCTGATACAATCTTAAGAAGTCTGAGCTTCAATGAAAAGGTGGAAGGGAAACCTCCTTGTGCTAGAATAATTACATTATGCTGAGGAAGGTTCAAATCATTAACTTCAGGAGGTAAATAAGGACCCTCAGATGCTGAGAGGATTGTGCAACTTCTAAGGATTATTCCACCATCCGTATGATTCCACAGCTTATGGATCTAAAATCTGCCTTAGGTTGCTCTTACGGCTGTATCTCTTGTGGAGAGACAAGTTTCCTGTGACACCTATTAAGGGCTACCAGAGTCAGTGGCATATTTATTGTTTTTATATTTTCATTCCTCAAATATAGAGAAAAGAGATACTGGTGTGGAAACGGATGATGAGCCCCTGGATTTTGATGACATATCTGAGAAGAAGAGGCTGCCTACATTCAGCGACTATTTTATCATCTATCCCACCCATCCAGGTAAGAGAGGAGAGCAGGTGACATGAGAGACACATTCTTCCAAGGGTGAAGTTAGAAGAGCTGTTAAGAAAATCATTTGTGCCTGCAAATCAATGTATAGAAGGAGAAATTGTCAACCCACCCATCTTTCTTCAAAAAATATTTCTAGTTGTTGATGGCATCTTATTCTTTTTTTTTTTAAGATTTTTAAAATATATTCATCCTGCAGGGATTACAATAGAGATGGAAAAAAAATGTGCAAAATGATGTAAAAATAAACTTTGTAATAAATAAAAAAAAAAGTTTGCTAAAAAAAATAAAAAAAATAAATTAAAAAAAATATATTCATTACATTATCCTTCATTTTTGTACAATGTATGATTTCTCCATGAAATTCCCACCACCAAGTCACCTGTGCACCATCACCATAGTTCTTTGTGCTCTTCCCACCCCTGTCCTGGTACTTCCCCTTCCACCTCCCCTACACATTGTCTCTGATCTGTAGTTTGGCATCTTACTCTTTACTTCTCCCAAGAAGACCCGACCTCTTAGCAAAATATCACTCAATAAATATGATTATTGAGACTCACATAGAGAGATCTTGGCTCAAAAGTTCACTCTGCCATTTCCTATCTTTGAGACCTTCAGTGTTTTTTTGCCCTTATATATGTCAGTTTTTTGCATTTATAACCAGATGGATAACATTTGCTGAAGTCTTTGGGATGTTATATCAATTTAATTATGTAATACAGATGTGTTCATCATAATAACTAAGATAGTAAATATGAAACAACTGGCAGCCATTTTCACTAGTCTATGTGCTATAACATTATTACTAATATCATTATTAGTAAAAAGTTAAATTTAAAAAGAGCTTTTGTTTTCCCTTTGTAGATCATGTGGCTTTACGGCACTCCAGGACTGGCTCTGTGATGATTAAGGCGATGGCTGACATTTTTAAGAAATATGGAAATAAATGGCACATTGTTGACTTTTTCACCAGAGTAAGTAAATTCCAGGTGAACAGGGGCCTCCATCCATGCTAAAGCTAATGCACCTGCTGTGAACATTTTCAAACAGCACCCTAAAATGTCACGTGAGAATTGTGGGCTTCTCCTCAGTGACATTTATCAGTTGACATCTATCAACATTTATTGTGTTGCTCACTCTGCCAGCCACTGTTCCTTGCATTGTACAGATAATCAATTCATTTAAGCCTCCCATCACCCTGCAGGTAGGTTCTGGGGGTCCACATCCCTTTTACAGCAGGAAGGCTAGTAAGTGGCGGAGTTGGCATTCCTGCCCAGGCAGAGAGCTTCGAGAGTCCGTGCCCTCACCACAATTACATATAAGCTGCTCCTCACCTCCCAATGTATGGTAACTTGTTATTTTCTAAAAGAAAAAAAAAAGGTTTAATGTTAATGCATTGTAATGCGTAACAACTCTCAAAACTCAACTCATTAAAGGTGACCTTTCGTGGGGTGCAATAGACAGTTTTGACAGTCATCTCAACCAAATTCTCAAAAATCTTTTATTGCTGCACTTCTCTTGTTAAGAAAAAGTTGATCAGTTTCTCAGAAGTTTGTAATAATAAAGGCAGTTTAACCAACTGTAAGTAGAAATCCATCTTAGTTAATACTAATTGAAAACTTGTTTTGCTAACCCAAACTTCATTATGTCTTTATTGAACACCATTCTTTTTTTTTTTTTTTTTGGTTGTTTGTTTTTTAAGATTTATTTATTCGTACATACAGAACTCAGCTGCAGGTCAGAGGTGCAGGGGGTGAGAGGCTTCATCAGAGAGAGTGGGGAGGGAAACAGGCAGGCTGATGAAGTACACTGCTGAGGGGAGCAGCGGGGGAGGCAGGAGAGGTCTGCTGTGCCACATGGGTCAGCCCTGGGGCCAGGGATTGCACTTGCGCTGAAGCAGCTGTGGCTAGCTTCCTAGTGCTGCACTTTAACCCGTTGTACCATTAGGGAGGGCCCCATACACCCTTCATTTGTGAAGCTTGCTGAATAGCTGCTGACAAGCGAGGCCCAAAAATGAGCACGATGTGGCCTTTGAAGGCTCTTTCAGCTAGTGAGATGGCAGAGGATGGATGCGCATACAGCTCATCCTGGCAGGGCAGAGCTGTCGGCTGCGCTGGAATCCAGCCCTTCATTTACCACAAGTCATGAAAGCCCAGAAAGGGCTCCTGTTTGGCCTAAAGTTACCCAGGGGAAAGTGCAGACTAGTCCCAGGTCTGTGGACTCCTAAAACTGGGACGTCTTTACCTCACGGTACCTAGACCCCGAGCCCACAGAGGGGCCTGCTTTTGGCTGTGTGGTGGGTGGGTTTTGTACTGTTTATTTATTTTGGAGGGGTATTGCTCTCATTCTGTGGGGTTCCCTCAAAGGCCTTTGCTAAGGGCTTCACACTTTTCTGGATGGTGTGTGCTTTTATCTTGCAGGTGAATAACAGAGTGGTGCACTCAGATTATCATATGCGTGAGAAGACAATTAAAGTATCACTTGTAATGGAATCAACTTTGACTAAATCTGTGTACTTCTGAGATCAGGAAGGTTGAAAATATACGGACTGCTTGATAACAGACTTTGTGAAGTGCCGGGAGGGTTTATAGCCCACCACGGGTGATCATTTTTCATTATTTGTCACTAGTTGTATTTCTCTATTTTTTTTTGTGTGTGTGTGTATGTATATACATAGTTATTTTTTCTAAGATTTTTGATGTCTACTTGATACCTATAACTAATTTGACTTCTTTTGTAAGATGTTTGTTTCCTGAAATTGTCCTGAACTGTCCCCAGAACACAGGAGTCCAACTCTTTTGCAAGCATTTTTATCATGTGCTTTTCTTGATCACACCCCACACCTTCCCACTCTGTTTACGTGTTAAGCCTCATTTTCTTGGCTTAGTATTCAAGATCTTGTCCTGTTGTACGTCCTCAGTCAGACTGATCTCCTTTTTGACTGTGTAAGCAACCCTAAAGTCTTACCTGAGTGTCGGTGCTTGTACTTAAACCCTTGATGCCTTTTCATCTTCCTCCCATTTCCTAGCTTTCTTCTTACCTCCCCAGTACCTTTGAGCTGCTTGCTGGCTTCTGTGCCTGGAAACTCTGTTCCTTCCCATGAGTAAGACCTTTCTGTCCTTCAGAGTTTGAATCAAGCGACACTTGCACAGGAAAGGTTTCCACATCCCTTTGCACAACTACTTAGAAAGGGGTTAGCTCTTTCTAAGTGCTTGGAGACCTGTGTATTTTACATTGGTAGCATTTAGGACCACTGTATGTAATGGCTGTACAGTGACTGTTTAATCTCTCTCTCTCCAGTTTAACTGTCGCTCCAAGAGGCAGAGGCCTCTTCTTGTTCATTGCTATCTTCCAGCTCCCACCTGTGTCTTAAGACTCAGAGAAACCTTGTGATGACTGTTCAGCAAATGACTAATCCTGTCTTTTCATTATTTTATCCATTCCTCAGTAGAATATCTAGACACCTGCCAGTCATCTGACCTTGAATTTCCCATGCCCACTTTAACTCAACAAGTTGGAAGTTAACCTGAATTTCCCCTAAATCTCTTCATAAAATTCATCCCATGGTTAACAATCCTTTATTAGGACTTCCCATACCCATAGAATATCCTCTTTTGTAGGAGAACCGTCCAAGTTCTTGCCAGGCGGAACCTACCCTACCTGCATAACTGCCTGTTCACCCTGGGTCTTGGCCACAGCAGACGATGCCTCTTCTGCCCATTATTCCCTCCTGGAATTGGGCAGTGGATTAGCAAGCGTTGAGAGAATGCAGCTATGGTATACTGTTCACTCTGTCCTCCCTGCCTGCTGTGCCCCTCATTCTCACCCTGTCCTTCCTCTATGCCACACACACCTCAGGGTGCAGCTCGGGTCACCTGCCACTATGAAAATATCCTGCATGCAAACCACTGATTTTAGGGGAACCAACTGTGGACCAATAGTGAGTTTTAATTCAAATTGTGTTCTAAATTTTCTGTGTAACTTTGGGCTGTTTGAGCCTTAGTTTCCCACCTGTATAAAAGGAGCTTTGGCTCTGCTGACTCTCAGAACTCACCCTGCTGGACTTAGTGAACATTGACTTCTTAGTGGATTTGCTCATGAATATCCTGTAGACATGGCTGTTCCTAAACCAATGGGTTCAAGCTGACAGTTGTGTAAGACTGTTGGGCCTGTGTGAAGATGCAGGTGTTGGGTGAGAACCCTGTGAAGATAGAGGCCACACTGACTGAAGCAGAATTCTATCTCCAGACCTGTCTCCATTATCAGGGATAATTGTGAACCTTTTCGTTAATATGTCTTCTTAAAATACACATGATGTAATGTTTAAAACTTTGAGTTCTGATACCTGATATGTAAGTTTTTTTTATAAAGCATTAAAATATCTCCTTGGCTATAAAATACATCAGATTGTGCCTTCTCTGTTGATTTGCATCCTAAAGAACTTGTAGGCACAGGGGTGGTTTCTGGGGACGGCAGTAGCTGAAATAGTAACTCATCTTATTTTCAGGCTTTCCAGCAATTTGTTAAGTAATCTGTTCTGAGTCACAGAACAAACTTCGTGATGTTGAAGTTGGGATTCCAGTGCATAAACTAATAGAAGACACAAAGTGTTCAATAGTAGAGCAAGGTCATAAAATAAAATAGTTTCATGAACAGGAGAGACTGTACCTTTTAACTGAGGAAATGAAAGCTTTGGGACAAAAGAGCGAAAAACTATTTTGGAACATTTCTCAGACCACTGCAGGTAAGATTTCTATAGGGCAACATATCAGACAGTGTAGAGGAGCCAGGAGGGAGTGTGGCTAGGAGGGCAAGTGCCCAAGAGGAATGCACACTTGGGCCCATATTTGTCTCAGTCAGAACAGAGGCTCTCCTAGCCATCCAGTGCCATGGAAAGTATAGTCCCCAAAACTTAGTCCCTAGGTGTTTTATATTTGAAAAGGAAAAAAAAAAAAGCCCAATTTTTATTTTTTAAATGTAAACCCCAGATTTCAGAGCTTGCAAAAGGAAGGTTCTGGGACTTTTGTCACAAGTGGGCATGAATAAAGCAAAAGTTTATGTAGCGGCTCAGCAGGCTTTGATAAGCACTTCTTGGGCCAAAACTCCTCACCTTGGTTTACCTCAATTACAGTATGGTTTCCACTTTTATAGACTTCTCAGTTCATTTCCTCACCAAGGATTTTCATCATGCAGCTGTTTGAAGGACAAAGTTATCTTGTAGAGAAAATCTATTTTGTGGAGAAACAAACACCTAAACATAATTAAAATTACTGTTAATGAAAAGTGTTCTTCAGGGTCCCTGGTGTTTAGAGGAAGGAACTACTATGGTTGGGGACTGTCCCCAAAAGGCCCTCCCACAGAGAAGTGATAGAAAGTGCCATAAAAGCAAGTCATTCAGTTTTCATGGAACATTTTAAGTTTGTTTTTTTTTCTATTTTGAGAGCTAAAATCTCCAGATATTTTCAGCCATTTCTAAAGATGTTAAAAACCATGACAAAGTTGACTCAGTGCCAGTTCTTTGTTAAATGCTGTGGGGCTTTTGTTTCCATTTAAAAACCTGTATTCCTCCGGAAAATTAAAAAGTACAAAATAGCAAGGGGGTTGAGGGATCCTACCCAGTGTCTACTTGTTTTTGTAGGGTTCTCACCTTGAATGCACATTAAAATTACCTAGGGGCCCTTTTTTTAAAATTCGAGCTTTCTTGGTTTGATTTTGGCATCAGTTTAGATACCCTCCAGGTAATTAGCTAACTGCAAGCAGGGTTGAAACCTGTGTATACATTGGCTTTGGTTATTTACAACTTTTTTTTATAAAGACTTTATTTATTTTTGTATACAAGATCTGGTCAGAGTTGTATGTAGGTCAGAGTTGCAGGGGGTGAGAGGATTCACCAGAGACAGAATAGGGAGCAGAACAGGTGAATCTACTGAAATACACTAAGGGAAGCAGTGCACGGGTCAGGAGAGGTCTGCTACAGGCCATAGTGGCTGGCCATACATAGCTTGATCACGCTGACTTTAACCCCTGGCCACTGGGGAGGCCATCTACAATCATCTGACACAAAGTGCTTCAATTTATGGCATGGCAGACTTCTCCTGACCCACCCGCTGCTACCCTCAGCAGTGCTTCATTAGTCGACTTGTTCTGCTCCCCACTCTGCCTCTGGTGAATCCCCTGCACCTCTGGCCTGTACCCCAGTTCTGCGTGCATAAATAAATAAATCTCTTCCAAAAAATCTTCCTCATTCAACCTTCATGATTATACAGTATTATCATGGACTAAGTATTTCCTATTGATGGATAACACAACTTCGATAACAAAAACTCTCAGCGTAGCGTAGCATCTGTGCAGCCTGTCCTGCTCATTTTCTCGGAAAGCATTCCCAAAGGTGGACTGAGGTGCTATCAAACTGCCCTCCAAGAAACTTTCTGCCGCCTCGGCTTATAACCTACCTAGGCTGGTAACACTCCTTCCCACATCCAGGGACTGCGGCTCAGGCTAGGGACCCGCTCAGCTTCACAGGTACACAAGCTTGGGTCAGAGCTGCAACCCCAATGGGTAGGCGGGCTTCAGGCCCCAAGTCCCGCACAGGAATTACAGCAGCAAAGGTCGCCAAGAGCCTAACGCCACCGAAAACCCCTAACCCCGCAACTGCCACGCAGACACCAGCACCCCGCCACCGCTCTGCCCCGCTCAGTGTGCGCCAGCGCCGCAGGCCCGCCTTTCGGAAGGAAAAGGCCCGCCCTCGTGACGCGACGCTCCGGCTCCGCCCTCCTTCCGCCCGCCTTTCGTTGTCATTGGCTGGCAGTGGAGTATATAATAACGTCATTTCCGCCACCCGCTCCTTTCCGCGTTGCCTAGAGAGGGGTCCATACGGCGTTGTTCTGAGTGAGTCCGCTAAGGTGTCTTTTGCGTCCCCAGGGCCATCAGGATGCGCTCCCTGGTCATATGAGGGGTTCTAGAGCCGAGGACTAAAGCCAGTGTACTGATAGGCCGAGTCTGTCTGCCCCGACCGGGCGCCCTCCGCCGGACTGCACGTGGCCCAGCGCGGGCCTCGGCCTCCCACAATTCCCTGGGAGGTCGCGCCGGAGCGGAACCCGGGCTGGGACTAAGTTGGGCTGCGGGCTGCGGGCCCCAGCAGTGGACCAGGCTCCAGCTTACGGTAGCTCTCGTTCCGGTGAAGGGTTTGAAGAAAACCAGTTATGACCCCAGGAAGAAGTCATCCGGAAGCTCCCACTTAGCCGCTTGGCTCAGCTTATGCATACCTCGGACAGGCCTGCTTCAGCTCTGGTGGTTGTGTTTGCTTCTCCATAATTGTTGAGTAGCTTAAGTGTTAGGTCTCTGCGCGATTTTCGTTTACCTAGCAAGCGCTTCAGCTCCTTTCCGCGCACGGGGATGATTCGCTGTAACTTCCCTAAGTGTGGGGTGGCATGTGTCTCACTGCATTCTGCTAGAGTGAGCTCAGAAGGCATTAGTTCTTAGTGGCACTTACATGGGAAGTTGCTGGCCTCCATTAGTTAGAATGCACTTGTTCCTCCACCGTATTTCTATCACTGGGATGAAAAGGACTAGGTTGGCTATTGTTTTTCAGGTTCCCAGCGTAACTTAAAGGGAAACTTTAACAATGTCCGGAGCCCTTGATGTCCTGCAAATGAAAGAGGAGGATGTCCTCAAATTTCTTGCAGCAGGAACCCACTTAGGTGGCACCAACCTTGACTTCCAGATGGAGCAGTACATCTACAAAAGGAAAAGTGATGGTTAGTGAGTACTTTGCATTTTTGTCACTCCGGACATAAAGCTAAGATTTGGTGGTGGTGTGTATAGTACTGGGCGAGGTAATTATTAGATTGTCTTGCAGTTCCCTAATAAGTATGAGATCAGATTTCAGGGTTAGAAATAAGCCTTGAAACTATGGAGTTAGTGTTCTGGTTGTTGGGGGAGGAAAGATGGACAAGTGCCATTTACTATGTTATGGAACTTGGGTTGGATTGAGAGGGAAGCTCAGTTTCTGATAGCTTGTCTCCCACAGATCCTTATTACACAGAACTGATACAGGTTTGCTTTGAAGAAACTAGAGGAGATAGGCGTAAACAATTTGACATGGTAAGGGAGGGTAGATTGTGACAAGGACATGGAAGTTTTTTAATTTTGTTTTTTTTTATTAAAGACTAACTTTTTTTAAGATTTATGCATCTAGAACTGGGGTGCAGGCCAGAGGTGCAAGTGCAGTAAGAGGATTCACAAGAGACATAGTGGGGAGAAGAACAGGCAAATCAGTGAAGTACATTGTTGAGGGAAGCAGCGGGCGGGGCAGGAGAGGTCTGCACCATGTGGGTCACCTCCAGTGCCATGGATCAAACTCTGAAGCAGCTACAGCTATCTTGCAGTGCAGCGCCCTAACTTGCTTATTGTGCCACCATGGAGGGCCTGGACATGGAAGGTGATTAAGGAAAGTGAGAGGCCTGGGAAACGGATAGGAACTGTGGAAATCCAAATGGGAGTGTGCTAGAGTTGATTCTGCACAAAGGAGAAAAGTTTTAGCTACAGACTCAAGGCTGCACACTATTAAAGCTCAGGGTGGAGGCCAGTTTTGGCCAGTGCGCTCCTGAGTGTCGGAAGTGTGCTACATTAACTGCAGGATTTTCGCTGACACCAGTAGAGCTTGCCTCTGTGACTGGCGTTTGATAGTACTCACTGCCACATTCAGCTTTGCAGAACAGGATCCATTTCCAATATCGGGTCAAATGTTTAAATCTTCTGCTGTCACCTAGGCATCTACATCATAAATTTGAAGAGAACCTGGGAGAAGCTTCTGCTGGCAGCTCGTGCCATTGTTGCCATTGAAAATCCTGCTGATGTCAGTGTCATATCATCCAGGAACACTGGCCAGGTTTGTAACTTAACTTTTTAATGGTAATTGAGGTTAAACTAGTTTTAGTCTTCCATTTTTATTTTGACAGTTGGATTTTTCTGTTAGAAAAATTATTGAAATTTGACTTAGGAGTGCTTTTTACAGGGGTTTCATTCTCATTCAAAAGATAAACAAGTTGTGACAGATTTTAAAGGTAATAGAGTAAAACCTTCATTCACGATTAAGTTTGATAAGAAAATTGGCTCTCAATTTTTTTTGCCCAGGGGTTTAGGCGGTACACAATAGAAATAGAAGAGTTTTGACTATGTCTGTAAGAGTTAACTTAGTGTCATCCTTCAGGTTCTTAAGCAAAAACTGAACAATTAGATTTAGTCCAGACAGTGGTACTTGGGATATAGTAGAAAAATAGCGAATCTACTTTGGCCCCTTTCTGGAAGAAATGAGTGCAGTAAAGAGTGCTGGTTGTATTCCTGCTATATATAGGTCAGCTAGGAGGCTTCTAGGATACCAGGCATTGTTTGGCGTAGAGCTGCTTCTTCACACCCTTTGAGAGACTGGGAGGCGTGTGAGTAACTTGGACAAAGCATGTACCTGCTTGGTTGTTGGAACTGGGCAGTGTAGATCTGGAGAAAGCCAAGGAGCCGCAGACACCTGAATCTGTCGAGTGGGCATAGCCCACAGGAAGGGAGAGTGCCTGGGCTTGGGAACATGCTCAGTGTGTTTCTAACTTTCCAGGGAGGATATTGTTACTGGGTGGTTACAAGTGATTAATTTGATGCTTTCATTTTGGAAAAAGGAGTATTTGAGGGTGTCAGTTACGTAGGCTACATGGTATGATTACAGACCTGGGTGTGAGCACATTTTCACAGTGGAGTTGGCTGTGACTCCCTCCAGAGAGTATGCTAAGTCTTCTGTTCATTCTTTAGCGAGCGGTGCTGAAGTTTGCCGCTGCCACTGGAGCCACTCCTATTGCTGGCCGCTTCACTCCTGGAACCTTCACTAACCAGATCCAGGCAGCTTTCCGGGAGCCAAGACTTTTGGTGGTCACTGATCCCAGGGCTGACCACCAGCCTCTCACAGAGGCGTCGTACGTTAACCTGCCCACCATTGCTCTGTGTAACACAGACTCGCCCCTGCGCTATGTGGACATTGCCATCCCCTGCAATAATAAGGTAACATTTTTATGTCTTGAGCTTAAGGGTGGGCTCTAGAAACAATTGGGCATTGCTCTGCACATTGTTAGAGCTTGGAGTTGAGGCCACTGGCTGGCCGGTGAACTCGCAAGTGTAGGTAGTGTGCTACACGAGGGGCAAGGTTTTTACTAACGCCACAAGGGTCTCGGCCCGATGAGGGGCGTTTGATGATAATCCTTGCTACAAGTACATTCTAATGTGTAAGAACTTTGAAGAATCTTGTTTCTTGCTCTGTTTGGGCCTCAGACACTACTTAACCTTTTCTGTTACAGACTTGAATTCAGTTTTAACAGCCAAAAAGGCGGATTACATGTGGTTCAAAATGGGTCTAGCTTATTGCTGGTCTCAAAACCCTTACTCCACAAAAGAATCACCCTCAAAGAGCTTGTTGAAATTAGCAGTGGCCCTGCACTAATTCCAGGGGTAACATTTTGTTGCCCTTTATGGTGGAGTCTTGGTAATTTTTTAAAAATCGTTAATGGTTCCAGTATACAATCGAGGTTGGGAATGAGAGTCTTTCTTGATACCAGATACTTGGATTATATGGGGGCAGGTAAGGAATGGGGTGCTGTTTGGGGCTGCCTACTGTCCCATTTTAATAATCTGGCCTCTTGCAGGGAGCTCACTCCGTGGGTCTCATGTGGTGGATGCTGGCCCGGGAAGTCCTCCGCATGCGTGGCACCATCTCCCGTGAGCACCCATGGGAGGTCATGCCTGATCTCTACTTCTACAGGGATCCTGAAGAGGTGAGCTTCCTCCATGAAGGCTTGTGATCACGTAAGGCAAACTGGTCTGTTTCATGGAATTAAAATTTGTCAGTCCTTACAGACATGTTCTTTCTTATAGATTGAAAAGGAAGAGCAGGCTGCTGCTGAAAAGGCTGTGACGAAGGAGGAGTTTCAGGGCGAGTGGACGGCTCCAGCTCCCGAGTTTACTGCTACCCAGCCTGAGGTGGCAGACTGGTCTGAGGGCGTTCAGGTGCCCTCTGTGCCTATTCAGCAGTTCCCTACTGGTAAGTGCCATGATAAAAGTGGTTGGCAGTTTGGAACTGAAATATCCATGCCTGTCGGTAGCAACGTGAAAGTTTCCAGCCCAGGGCGCTGAAGGTGCACTAGTAAGTGGATAAACTCATTAGCTTTTGAAGTGTGCTAATCTTGGTCGTCATCCTTCAGATGCCTTTCTGATGAAAGGTGGTGGCTGGGGGGAGACAGACATACTAGTTTGGGAATGAAGCTAATGGGTTTTTTGTGTGTTTTCCTAACAGAAGACTGGAGTGCCCAGCCTGCCACTGAAGACTGGTCTGCAGCCCCCACCGCTCAAGCCACTGAGTGGGTGGGAACCACCACAGAGTGGTCTTAAGCTGTTCTTCTGACAGGGACAGAAAGTGGAAGTAAGGTTAACGGAAAATAAACAGTTTTTAAAAGTTATGTCCATTTCAGTTTACAGGCGTGAGATTTTATACAAGGTGGTATGAGGAACCTTGTCATCCTGTCCGTCATACCATAGCATTCTTTGGGAATGTGGTCAGGGTGGCCACAGCTACTAGTGGGCCAGCCGCACACTGCGGGAGCTTCCTCCTCCAGCGAGCGGCAGAATCCAGCAACAAACCTAAGCGGCAGGCCTGGGAAACTTTCTGCTTCAAAAGCCTCACCCTTTTTTGTCTGTAGGGTCTGTGAGAGGGTTGTATGAGTAGCAGTATTTTCATGCTGTATTAAAATGCTGTTCCATGTTGGCCATTTTCTATGTATCTCAAAACTGATTTCACAGTAACAGGGCCTACTGGAAAATGGAGAAATTGCAATGGATCCATGTGTTGAACCTGAATGACTCACATTCCTACCTTACTCCCTTGAGAAATGTACAAGATATCCATGTGACCTTATTCCCTTGGCCACCTTTCATGGCGCTGAGGTCACGAGGGCACTCCCCACAGCTCAAACATCCTCAAGGTCAATATGGGTCATCCCTGGTTTGACACCATCTGGAAACAGATACTACCCAACCCATCTTCGTGAATCTCAACCAGGATCCCTAGCATTCCTCTCTACCCTTTGCTTCAGTGTTATCCTTGGACAAGGTAGAAATTGGGTCCAGGCTCTTGTTTTCCCTGAGAACTGTCTAGATCTAGCTGCCCACACTTGTCCCAACCAGGGTTACAAACCAGGACACCCAGCTGGGAATCAGTACAGAGCTGCACAGCCAGCACCTGTCTCATGCTTGCCAGTTCAGAACTCATTTGGTCGTGCCTGTTGGGTGGTCTGTGAAGCCCCGCCCCAATTTACCATGAACCGGCACACCCACACACAGGCAGGTTTGAGTACTCCACGGTTTGCTGTAGTCCGCTCCTTAGGAGACCGTGATTAAAATAAGTTTCATGAACACCATTTGGTTGGAGTGGAGTGAGCAGCCTACCACCTGTACCTATGTCCAGGAACTGCTACCTCAATCTTGGAATAAATAGATGGCCAAGACTTTTTTCTTTTACTTTATTGTGGAACATGACATGAAAGATTTAACATTTATGGTTAACAGCTCCAGGCATTTGTGGGGCTTTGTCTTCTAAGCTTATAGGAGCTTTTAAGCTAAAAACAGCTTAAAGAAATGATCCCATACAGAACTTGGTAAAGATTTCCCCTTTCTTCACCTTAAGTACAGTAGGAGTTGCTGCCATAGGAGGTCGCAACACATTTTCCCGACATGTCCCCAGTACAAGAGGAGTCAGCATTACCATTGAAATTGGCCTAACAAAATCTGGCACGGGGTACGTAGATGCTAATAAGTGCTCGAGTGAATAAGTGGTTAATAACCTTGGAGACAATAAGCACTTAAAGAGCTGGGGGTTCCCAGTGAGACTTGGGGTACCTATTCTTGGGACTTTGTTTTGAGGCTCACAGCTGGCTGCACAGGGGTTTGTGCTACCTGCCTTCAACTTCAGGATGTTGTACATTATCTACATCAAAGTCGCGGGCTCACTGGGCATTGAGGATGTGCTGCACGCAGGCGGTCCCCTGGGGTGGTGTTCTGGTGTGGGTGGGTGATACTGGGACTAGTCTGGGCCATGGCCCAGCAAAACAGCAGCCTCACATACCAGGCGGCCTGGGAGGGGCTCTGGTCATTGTAATACTGTTGGTGTGCTACACAGCGAGACGGTCTGGGCTTTGGAATCAGACATGTCCTGCCCAGCCCATACCAAGTGTGGGGTTATGGGCAAAAGATGTCTCCAGCTCTCCAAGTGACTATGCCACAAAGCAGGAGTCATGATGGAGCTGTTGTGATTCAGAGATGTGTACACAGCGATTAGCTTGGGTCTGGCATGTAGCTGGCATGTGTTCTCTGTATCATGTTAACGTTACAGGGCCACTAGACTGAAGCTCATCCTACTTGCAATGATGATAGACATCAGTGTATTCCAGCGTCTAGCTGTTGTACAAATTTGGAAATGGAAAGGAGCCCTCCCTGAAGTTACAGAGCTCCTGCAATCCCTTGGATGGGTAGACTGATTTCCCTAACAATCACCTTCCAATTAAGAATAGTTGAGCTGCCATTTGAGCTTCCTACAAATGGAATCATAGCATTTCTTCTTGTGTGGCGTGTTCCTTCCCCTCCAAGTTTGTGCTTTTCATCCCTAGTTGCGAAGGCAACATTTGCAAGGTCAGACATCCATGTACCACTTGGGTGGTTCCCATGTTCTGGCCATCAGCTCCCTCCTGTCAGTTTTAAACTGACTTCAGTTAGCAAACTTTCAGAACCACACACAAAATCCTATGAAAACAGCCTCAAGCCTTAGCATTTTCTGTTGAAAACACTCTTCACTGCTCAGAAATGCTACCTCAAATGTCCAAGGTCCGTCCAGGCCGAGTCTGGTCCTGGCCTCTCCTTCCTCTGCTCCTGAGCCATGCTACTTTACTTCCTCCCTCACTGCAATTTTAGTGGCAAGGGGTAAGGCATTCCTCTTACTTTCTCTTCAAGAGTCTGGGCTATCACTGTTTTTAATGGGCACATTTTTTAATCAACTAGTGTACAGTTGGGGATGGATTCAGTGTTTATAACAGCAACAACTGATGCACAGTATTGTTTTCAGTCTGTATCTTAAGTTTCTCATATTTATGCCCCTCAATAACATTTTTAAGTTTTCCCAAAGGGGTTTTACACATCTTTTGATAAGCTTATTCTGAAACTTGGAAAAGATATTAAATGGTACCCTTTTAAGAAACTACAGGGATCCCTTTGGAACAGCTCAACCCATATTCTAGGATTTCTAGTATTGTCAATGTTGCCATGAGGTTTCTGAGCTGCTTGAGCAATCTAGACCTTTTATGCAAGACAGATTAAGTTCATGAAAAGCCTGCTCCAAACGAACTTATTTAGTAGAGCAGAGCCCGCTGCAATTCTACAAATGCTGTTTCAGGGTATCACTTTAACGACTGCCCTAATAATGATCCAATTCTACCTTTGCAAGAAAAGGAACAATCTATGAATTACCCAATTCTACCTTGGCAAAGAATCTTAAGTAAAATCAACAAATATTTATTAAGCACTTACTCTGGACTAGACACTGTTCTGTGCTTTGGGAATAGAGCAGTGGATAGAAGCAAAAATTGTCATGTAACCTGCCAGCAGTTAGTTTTGAATGGGGAGGCAAGTAACTGATGGGCTAACAATTTTCTATGAGGTGAGGATGAGAAACACTAAGCTTGTGTAAAGCAAGATTTGCCACTGGTTATCAAGAGTAGAGGAGACAGAAAATCACTGGGGAGAATCACAAGAGAGAAACCCCTCTGGAAAGAGCAGTGCCAGCCCAATCTCATTAAGCGGAGATGAGAGGGCTTCTACCTTCCTGGGGATCTGGACCAGAAGCCATGGGTTTTCTTGGGGCTCAGGTCATGTGAAGGGTGCAGTGCTCCACTGCTCAACCCATGGAAAACACCCAGGTTTTTATTTAGATAACTCTGGGATGAGCTGGAACCAGGAAAGGCTATCTGCAGTCATCGCCTGCTATGCCCTCACTGGAAGATAAGGCCCTCAGGGCGCCCACTCTTATCTCCCCGTGGGAGACTGCCTCATCTCATGCATGCAAAGAGTACCCAACATTGTCCGAAGTGTTACCTTGTCTCCACTGTCAGGCCCTTCACTGCCTCCTCAGCCATGGACTTCTGCGCGTTTACTTCCATCCACTACCCTATCCTACTCTAACCGGCGGGACAGCTTCCATTTGTGATTTACAAGGGGGAATTCAGACTATTCTGGCCACACATGGGATGACCCTGCACAGGGGATTCACAGGCTTTCAAGTCTGAAAGGAGTCAATGGGCTGGTTTGATTTCTGCTTCAGAATCCCTTATGGAATTTGTTTTTTATTCATGTGTATCATTTCATATACATGTAACTGTAAGGTAAATTGTTTTCTCAAAATTAATTACAAATTCTTTGTGCTTTTGCAATTGAGAAATGAAAAAAGTACCGGATTTAAGACAGTGGGTTAATGAAATAAGACACTGTAAAGAGGGAATGTAGTGGGTAGAAAATGATATGAAAATATTACAAGCAGAGGAGAGGACAGGAAATAAGGGAAGGGAAGTTAAATTAGAAAGTCAAACATCTAGTTAACAGTTGCAGAGGGAGAGGAGAGAATGAGGACATTAAGTATCAAAGAGAAAAGACTGAAAACCTGTTCTCCGTTACATTGTTGAGGAATCATGGACACACCAAAAAAATTTTTTTGAAAGCAAAGAGAAAAAAGATGCCTGACTGTTCCCTGTCAATACTGACAAAACAGTAGACCTTTTTTGAGATAAAAAGTTTAACTCAGCTCTCCTATTCAAGAATTAGGACAATAGACCTTTTCAGTAAACAAAGATAGAGAAAAGTGATCCCAGAAAGAACCTGTGATCAAGGCTGCCAATGTCCGTCTTCCCTTCTTCCATAGCAACAGAGACCCTGCTTTGTAGCTGAGCACAAGGTAAGAAATGGGCACCTCAGGTTATAGTGGTAAAATATTTGGCCAGGGTTGGGGCCTGCATGATTTTGGGGGTAGGGTGGGGAGAAGTAGACCAAATTTGACCACATCTATGGTATTAGAACCATACTATAGTGGTTGGAAATACCAAGAATGATGATTTAACATTCACACAATTTTTTGAGTGCTTTAAAAATGTCCTGTGAGAGACAGTAATTCCAGCTGACTTGGGCTAGTTTGAAAACAAATTACCAGAGTTTGGTAATGTAGGCACATTCAGCTTCTGGTCTGCAATATACTCAGCCATACACTTACGTACAACCTAGTCAAGTGGTTTTGAGTCACATATCTGAAGTGGCAATCTCTGAAAGAGGTCACACTCTTGTTCCTTGGAAAGATGGCATGCAGGAAGGATGGAAGCTTTCTATCACAAGCCTACTATAGATAAGAACAAAAACCTGGCCAAATTAGTTACTGGTAATGGGACTTTGGAATAAGAGCTCTCTTACTTGATGGTGGGAGTATATATTTCTATGTCTTGGCATTATTTGCTGACATAAGCATCTTTTTACTCCTTGGGAGTCTAAAGAAACTCAGGCACATGTACCCTAGAATATGTAGCCAAGAACCCTCACCAACAAACCTGGAAATGACCGAAGGTCAAAAACAGTCAATGTAAGCTATATCCTTTAGACATACACACCCTGGTAGCAAGCATTATAGAGATTAATGTCTAACTTATGAGATAAAAACTTAAAAAGCATTGAAAAATATGAAGAGCATAAGGGACAAGTATAAGACAAGGTATTCCATGAGTGGGAGAGGTTGCAGCACTAACTTTAGGATCCAGAACATCTCTCACCCCCAGGCTCATCTTGCAGTGTGGCCATCTTTGCTGACCTCCCTCACCCCATCCCAAAGTCCCACCCCCCAGCCTGGCTGAACTTCTGTGATCTTTCAGCCAATAAGGCAGGCAGAGTGATGCTATGTGCTTTCCCACACTATGGTGTAATATGGTGTCTCCCCCACCCCATATCACAGTCTGGACATTTGGACATTTGTCCTGGGAACTCAGTCATCATTCACAGAGGGTACCCAAGGCTAAGAAAAGCCCAATTGGAAGACACTCTGGCCTCAACCACGTGGGTGATCTGTATCAAAAGTGGATTGTTCAGTCTTGATCCAACCATCTCAGCTGTCGCCGGGGGAGCAGGTGTAAGCCACTCCTGTCAAGTTCTGTCAAAATGGCATTATTTGTGAGCAAAAGAAATCAGTGTTGTTCTTAGAAACTTAGCTTTAGGAAAGTTTGTGACCCAATAGATGCTTGATATAATGGGAAAAGTCTTAGGGGTGTTTTCAGTAATGTCACTAATGAAAAAAGAAGGATGTTCACCATCACTGCTTGTTTCTAGCATTGTAATGAGCTGATTGAGAGATGCTGTTAGATAAGAATCTTTATATACACATTACACAGCTGTTTCCCATAGAATTTACAATAAGCATCTCTCCACATTATAGCTTTAGTAAGTATAGTGTCCAGCTGTTGTATAAATTAGTTCTATAACACGTTTATATTAAGTGAGCTATAAAATAGCTTACATATTATATTCCCTATGTTAATATTTTATATAATTTTTACTTTAAAAATTCTACTTTTGTAAGCATAGTTGTCATGAATGATCCTGGAGTTAACTGGATAAAATGGTAGGGACATTTTAGGTATTTAAAGTTAGTACACTTTTCCAAATCGCATATTTAAGTAGCAACAAAGGGGCCCGCAACTTTCACTTTATCTTCCTATATTAATTATGAAGGTTTATTAACATGACGAATGAAAAATTGTATTTCAGTGTTGTTTCTTAGCATTTCAATTAGGTAAACTGAACTTGCTGACCTGTTTAATTTGAATTATTAGGAGGAGACTGCAAGGCTCAACCCTTCTGAAAACATTCTTCCATGTGCTGGGGGAAGCGTCTTCAGGTCCTCTCTGCGAGTAATAATCTATGTAAGAGAAAATCAAACAAAAAAAGTCAACACGAGCCATGTCCGCACAGAGACTACCAACCCAATTAACATGGGCAAATAAGCGAATTTATAACTACTTCATCTAAACCCAGACCCAAGCAGGTCACTGTTATTCACGTTGTTAACCACAAGGGGGCATACGCACCCTTCGCGAGGATGCTTCCTGCTGGTACTTTTCCAAACCTTGCTGAAGGTTGGGGCCAACAGGGCTTCTGTGCCTTCACAAGTAAGATCTGGTGCCCAGGACCCAAAACAAGACCCAGGACACTTAAAATCAAAAACATGATTTCTCACCTATTAACCTTCACAAGGGGTCCAGCCAGAGACAGATGAAAGGCCTGGGAAGCATGTATCCTCATTCCCTTTTGTGAGGAGAACACAAAAAATGGAGACTGACTTGAGAGCAAATTCTCACGTGCCTTCTGAGCTCACCCCAAAGGAAGCTTCCAGTGAGGGGCTCTCATCATGTTCTGACCAATGGCACTGTAGCTACAATTCACTCAGAATGTCTCAAGATCATTGCTTAGAGGCTAAGACTCCTGTGCAGGTCCAGTCTGAGTTCAGCTTCAGTCAGGAAACTACCCTAGTTCCTAAAACTTTCCTAACAGATTGGATGTGCCTCTGTAATGGCTGGATTCCTATCAGGCAATCTCTGGGGATAACTGCTAAAAACTGGAGAAATGATAAAAAACAAAAACAAAAAACAATTACTAGAAGGTACTGCAAGAAGCTTCTGTCTGAGGGTTGGGAAGGGAGTTGATCCCTGTAGATAGTCATGTGTTTCCCATTTTTTGTTGCTTTTATCCTTTGGTTAACCTCAGTACACCCACGCAGGATAGCCTAATACCTGGACGGAATCTGCAAGGCTTTTAACTTAAATAGCCGGTGCTAGTTTGAGGCAGTTTAATTAAAATCACCTGCAAACCCCATTCATTGGCAATCACCTCATACAAAGAAGTGGACATTTTCTAAACACATTCAAGAAGATGGCAACATGAACACAAGAGAAGAGTCAGGACAGCTTCTGAAGCCACACAGGGCCACACAGTAGGCGTGCAATGAAGAAATGGTGCTAACACTCTCACAGGTCAGATTTCACACCTCCTAACCCCTCTGTTAGTCTTTCTCTGAACTTGGTATTGTCTGATAAGGAGAGAAGGGAGTCTGTCCATGATTATACTTCTATAAATACTACTGAGCAGAAAACTTTCAAGTGCCAACGAAATCTTAAGGTCCAAGTTGTTGCTAGAAGTGAGGAAAGGGAGGATTTAGAAGAACAAAACAACTTTGAAGGAAAAAGTGCTTGAAGGAATAGATAGTAAAGTATACTTTCATCCAGAAACAGAATGGGAACAGAAGGCCTCGGCATTTAGCCTAGGGCCACCTGTGGGGCTGAGGGGTGTCCTTGGTCCTGGCCACCATCACTACCTTCTTGTGGTAGTCACAGGCCTTCTTGACTATCTTCCTGCCATTTGTCTGATTCAATGGTGTGGGTTTAGATAAGTTGCCTCATCCCACCTCCATGGTGGCGAGGTCTTTGTCAGAAAAGCTGCTGGTATTCTGGTTGCCTGCTGGAATTCTGAGGAACCCTACTCCAGAGCTGGACTTGTTGGGGGGGGCAGCTTGGGGGGACAGACCATGTCAGGACCCACATTGTCCCTTTGTTCCGAGTCGCTGAGGTCAGCCTTTCATCCTCACGGTTCCAGGCGTGAACACACAGCCTGCGGTGAGAGTTTGGCTGGGCAGCTGGTCCTTTGGGGCGCTGGCCCCTAACCAGTACTGGGGAGGAAGGGGCCCCTGCGGGGGAAACAGTATCCGTAGTCCTGGGCTCAGGTCGCTCCTAGGAAGGTGATTGCCTTTATCTGCTCTCCAGCTTAGTGCTCAGGAGTTGTGCAGAGGGGATGATAGAAAACTTGTTAACTACCTAGTTAACTCTGGAACATGGGGTGCTCACTTGCTGAGGCCTTACTTTAATTTCTCCATGAGCTTCATTTCAGTTTTCAGAAGTCCCTGGGCTGAGAGGGTCTGTCAGAAGGCGGGGGTCGGGGGTGGAAGGTGGTGGGGGAGGGGGCTGCCAGCTAGCCCTGGAGTGGTGGAAGCAGGGAGCTTGCGGAGGGGCACAGGGATGGGCGACCACCACAGGTGCTGGCGGCCACCACAAGGACATCTGATGGCCCAGTAATGAGACTGCACCGAGGGTGGAGGGAGCAGTTAAAACACATCACGTCGGGCAGAGGGATTAGATTTCTGGGAATTGCCAGACTCTGTTTATTATCAAGTGTTCTTCAGGTGACTCTGATGTAGGGGTCCATGTCAAATATTTGGGGAGTCTCTTCTTCAGAAACCCCAGTGAGTTCCACCAGGCTTGGCATCCAGAATGACCATGTGAAGACAGAAGGAAAGGGGAGGACAGAGGAGGGGAGACAGAAGGGCCTCTGAAGGTCTGCGTGGCCTCTAAGTCACCATCCATCTATAAGCAACCAACAGCACCGATTTAATTCAAGATTCACAGGGCCGTTCACAGGTTCTGGCCAGGCCGGCTGATCCAGGCTGGGGGTACTCACATGTCTGGTGACAGGTGGCAGATGGCTTGCTCTCACGTGGGCCTTTGGGGGGCTGGTTAACGCTGCCAGAATAGTCAGGGTTGCTCTTAGGCAAGCAGGTTTTGGGAGCAGCAGGTGCTTCTTGGGCTTGTTCTGTCACCTTTGCTATTGTCTCATTGGCCAGAGTACTGTATACTCTCAGGGGGTGGGGGGACCCCCAAAATATTAATACAGGAAGACATGAGCAAACATGGGGACCACAGCTGACTCCATGGGGGAATAAGAGAACTAGTTATAAAAATAAAAAGGGGTTTCCTGGGCTTAGGTAGAGCTGGAGATGGGGCCCTGGAGGGGGAGGAGAAAGCAGAGCTATCAGAGCCTCAAGTCAGAGAAATCCTCCATATCCTCTAAAACTGGAGCCTGTGCTCAAACAGGTCGGGAAACAGCCGCCACAAGACCCAAAATTGCGTCCAGTCGGGCCCCGCATGCCTCTCCCACACTCTTAGCGGTGCGGCGCACGCGGCCCCCGGCACTGAGCCTGAGCAGTAGCGGTCCTAGCCTTGGGGGTTGGCCGAGCTCCCTGAGCGCTGGACTCTCCTGAGGACAGGCCATGGGGGTCCATCTCCTGCGGAGACCAGATCTGTCCGTCTCGGCCTGCACTGCCCCGCAACCTCCTTATCAGCTAAGGAGCCGAGGCAGGGGCGTGTTCTGGCGCATTCGGCTCGTGACCTGGAAACCCTGCGGCCGGGAGGTTTGTGACTGGATTTCTCCTCACTCTGGGTGTCAGGTGCTGGTGGGTAAGTGTCCCGGGCACCTGGTCCTTGTCCCCCACTTCCGGCTCTGCTTGTCTTGCACCACTTGCTCTCAGCACAAACCCGGCCTTTCACAGCACTCGAGACAACTGTCTGTGGCCACCGCGGACCCCAGTCAGATTTCAACGGCCCCCAGTCAACTCCCAACAGCCCTCAGTCAGATCCCAACGGCCCCCAGTCAGATTCCAACGGCCCCCAGTCAGATCCCAACGGCTCCCAGTCAGATCCCAACGGCAGCAGCACACGGCCTGTCAACTCCCAGAAGCCCCCAGCCCGCTCCAGTGATCCAATGGCCCTGGCCTGGCCGGGAGTGGGTGGGACCTGATGGGGGGTTGCTGAGCCTAGGAGGGCTCCCTAGAGAAAGTGGTGGTTAAGGGGGCCAGAAGACTGAGTAGGAACGACAAATGAAGGGTTCTGCAGGATGTGTAGGCTGAGGGTAAGGGAGGAGCCTTTACCAGACAGGTGCCTGAGAGGATCCTTACTCTGGGGACCTCTCAGCTCTTGTAGGTGGGGCTGGAGCTTAGAACAGAGAACCGAACAGGAAGATATTGCTGGTGAGGAAGCAGAGGTGAAATCCCTAGACCAGGCTCTGAGGAAGAGGGTTGAGGGGTGCAACACATGTGTGATCTAGAAGGGAGCACTGGGGCAAGGGAGGACTGGGTGCGAAAGTCTCAGGCTAATCTTCACAAAGGAGCCAGTCAGAGAGGAGGTGGGTGGGAAGGAGGAGGGCCAGGAGGCGGGGAATTGTAGACTTGTGTTTTGTTTTTGTTGTTTTGTCTATAAACAATAACAAGTCACAGACTGGATGGTGGGGGCAGGGCAGTGAAGACAGTGGGCGGGGGATGAAAGCCGCTGGGCTCAGTGACCGGTTGGTGAGGTGCCCTTGCCCTGCCCTTCATCAAGACGGGGAAGGACGGGGCGGCGTGGGGAGCTAGGAGCACAGTGGGCAGAGGGAGGGCCCAGTTCAGTTTGGGAGATGTCCAGTTTGGAAACAGACCCCGGGGTCCATCCAGGATGCACAGTGGGGCTCAGCATGTGGACCTTGGAATCAGAGCCAGGTGGGTGGCCTCATCGGCATGGGGGGGAGCCACAGGGCTGGCTGAGATGGAGACGGCTCCACCCGGGGCCAGGTGGAGGGAGCCCAGCCAGAGAAGATGAAGAGAGTCTGAGTAGGTCTGAACAGCTGACTAAAGGCAAAAAAAAGTTAGAAATGAATTCGGAATCAACAATGGGCAGCACTCATGGAAACTGATGTAATTCTACTTCGGCATCTTTCAGGAAGAAGTGGACACAAAGCAGGGGGCGGGGCGCACTGTACAGAGTTTAAAGTCACCTGACCAAAGCCTGTGCTGGCCGCTAATCACCATGCCATGGACAATCTAAACAAAGCTTTTGCTCAAACCCTGCTGTAGCAGCCGGCTGCCACACACCCGCCCGGCCTGCTGGGGCACTTGGTGCTAGAGTCACTCAGCATTGTCTAGGACAGAGGTCCTGGTGGGGGCAAATCCTAAATGCCCATCCATGGGGGAAAGCATGATGAAAGCCGATCATGCCTCAGTGAGGCGAGCCTGCAAGTTAAAGGATTCCACATACTGATGTAAGGAGGAAGCCTAAAAACATTGCTACAAAGGCAAAAAAGTGCGTGAATATATTCCTGTCGGCACCTGCTAAGAAAACGACAGTATCGCGCAGAGGGAGGAGTCTGCAGGAGCAGTTACTCGGCACAGGCTCTTGAGGCCTCTGGGTTGGGGACTGGTGGAGTTAATGGTGACGGCAGAAAGTAACGTATTTTAAAAAGCCCCTGCTGATGAAACGGCATAAAAAGCCTCTTCAGTCCCTTGCGTAGGAAGGAAACAGCACAGGTCCCCCTTGTGTTCCCACTACCTCAGCCTCGATGCGGGAACCCCTCGCTGGCCTCTAGGCCACCTGCACTTGTGAACACTCCACTGCCTTCCAGGCCTTCCGGGGTCCCCAGGGACCCCAAGAGGGGACCACCCGTGTGTCACTGCGTACTGCTGCTTGAGTGGAGGTGGAGACCTGTCAGCAGCAGAGGTGCGACTAGGAGTTGCACCCTTCGGGGTGCGACCAGCTTGCCCTTCTTCATCCTGGCCTAGCCAGCCCACCCCAGACTGTCAGACTCTCAGGCAGGCCAAGGGAGGGCTCACAGGGAGGTGGGCGTTTGGGGTCCTTTCTGCTCTATTTGAACGGACTTGGCATGTAAAGAGGCATAAATAATGTGTTTTTAAAATTTTAAGTTTTTTCCTGGCAGTGGGTTCCGAACCTTCAAGTCTGTTTGTGCCCTCTGGAATTTAAACTGAATCAGAACATGATGACAGCACCCTCTCGAGGAGGGGCTGCCCTCCCTGGGCCTGCACAGCCCTGAGATAGGCCCTGTTGACCCTGCAACTCGCTCTTTGGTACTCTCCACACCCACCCACGGCCCTGCTCCCAAAAGAAAGCAGGAGGTGTATCCTAACTGTCAACCACTCACTTGCAGGCCTGGGGTGCAGTGGGGGTGTGTGTGTGCGCGTGTGTATTGGTGAAGCCAATACGTACAGCGGAAACAGGGAGCGAGGGCCTCCCACTAGCCATGGGAGAGTGTTCCAGATGTGGGAGCAGAGGAGAAAGAGGGGCTGCCCCTCTCATGGTGCCTGTGGGGCCCCTGGTAGTTGCAGAAAGATTTTCACAGGGAACAGAGGCCCCTCCCCTCACCACTAGGCACCTGTGGGAGCTGAGACTTGTCCTCTCCTATTGAATCTATCCTGCAGCTCTAGTCTCAGAGGCAGGGTGGGAGCGGGGGGCAGAAAGAGGTCTGCTCTGCCACAGGCCTCTCTGCGAGCCCTCCCCACCACGCTCCTCTTCCTCTCCCCTTGTCCCTGAAAGTCCCCATTTTCCACACGATCTTCTAGCTTGTTCCTACCCCACCGACGAATGGCCCCTTCTGGCCCTGACTAGGAAATAAACATGTATGCTTCGACCATCATATCAGAACTGGATTGTCTCAAAAGAGCACACTAGCAAGGCAGCATGTGAAGTAAAGGACGTTCTGGAAACCGGCACATACCATAACCATCCCCAGGGAGCCTGTTTTCCTAAGAGCCTCGGAGCCTGCAGACACTCTGCCCAGGGAGCTGCAGGTCTGAGGGAACAGGTGGGCAGCTGCTCAGAGGGGCCTGAGGGACACACCTCTGAGCGGTGTGGGAAGGTCCAGCACAGAGGCCCAGGGGCCTGAGGGCAGCAGGGAGTCCCGAGAGTGATGGTGACTCAGCTCCAGCCCAGCTTGGTCAGGCAGCCATCCCTTGTGGGAGTGCGCAGAGGTGCAGGGGTCTGTCCAGTGCTGGCCACCTGTGTGGGGAGGAGCTACCGGTGATGTGGGCTCTGACATCCCGGTGGGAATGGCCAGCAGTGCGTTAGCTCCTCATGCAGAGAAAGCAGGCAAGGGCTTTTCCCTGCAGCTTGTGGGTCTTTGGGAACCTAGCTACACAGGAGGAGAGGAAACATGCTGATGCCAGGGCTCAGTGGGCGAGGGGACCTCCTCTCTGTTTAGATTTCTAAAAAAATACCATGGGAACTGTTCTGTCATTTTTCCTGTCCCGAGCTCTCAGAACTCCAACTTCAGAATACCTTATCTGACTATACTTTTGCCCTTAAACATGCCCTTTTGAATTATTTGTTTTCCTATTTTATTTTTTAAGAAAGCAACTTAGACATATATTTATATACTACACACTTTTTCCATATGCAATATACAGTTCAGTGGTTTGTAGGATACTCAAGGAGTTGGGCAGTCAATTCCCCAAAGAAACCCATGTCCATGGAAACCCATGTCCTATCTCCTTCACCCACCCCTCCCCCTCCCAGCTCTAGACAAGCACTCATCTACTTTCTGGCTCTATAGAGCTGCCTATTCTGGACATTTCATATAAATGGAATCATAAAACATATGGTCCTTTATGGCTGTTTTTCTTCCATATGTTTTCAAGCTTCATCCATGCTGTAGTCTGTATCAGTACTTTTTCTTGCTGTATAATATTCTGCTGTATAAATATAGCACATTTAAAAAATGTGTTCATCACTTGATGGACATTTAGGTTGCTTTCATTTTTGGCTGCTATGAATATTGTGAACATTATGTTCAAGTGTTTGTGTGGACATGTATTTTCACTTCCGTTAGGCATACACCTAGAAGTGGAATTGCTGGATTATATAGAAATCAATTCCCCAAGGATCATTAGACTGGTTTTCAAAGGGGCTGCATTATTTGACATTCCCACCAGCAGTGTTTGAGAGTTCCAGTCTACCCACATCTTCACCAACACTTGTTACCTGTCTTTTTTAAATTCTAGCCAACCGGGTGGTTATGAGAATCTCATGCATTTCTGTGATATCTATGAACTTCTATTCAGACCCTTTGTCCATTTTTTAATTGAGATGGGTTTTTTTTGAGCTTTTTACTGGTGGACTCATAGCATTATCTTCTCGTGTGAGTTGCTCCTCTCCCCTCATGTGCCTACACTTTTTAATCCCTGCTTGCCACATTCCTGTGGAGTCGTCATGACATCAGCGCTGTCCTCGTCTGTCTGTGCTGCCAGAGCAAACCAGCACAGACTAGTGCAGCACTCCCATTTCTGGAGGCTGGAAGTCAGAGATTGGGGTGCCACTGTGGTCAAGGGAGGGTCATTTTCTTGGTTGTGAGTGGAAAGGGCTAGGGAACTTTCTGAGGTCTGTTTTGTAAGAGTGCTAATTCCTTTCAGGAGGGCTTCACCTTCATATCTATTCAACCCCAAAGGCCCCCACCTACTATTTCATACCATCACCTTTGAGGGCTAGGACTTCAACCCTCAATTTGGTGGTGGTGGGAACCCAAACATTCAGACCATAACAAGCACAGTGGCCATTTGGTTGTTTCCGTGTTATGTACCAAAAGGACTATTTTGAACATTTTTAATAGCCCTTGTTGTATAGAAGTTTCAACTCTTCATCTGATTATGTTAAAGTTTTACTATCATAAGAACATGAAGATACAGCCATGACCCTTCCCACTTTCTGTTGAAATCTCTCTCTTCTCTACTCAGAACTACTGCCTCTCAAAAATCCTGGATCTATTGAGGGTGGTGAGTCTAGAGGTCCTGGGCTGTGTAGCCACTCCCCATCCTATATGAGCATGTCCCCAGTCAGTGTTATATTTCCCTAACTCCTGAAGTTTTATAAAAGTTTGTCATGACACCTGGTAGGGAAGATTCTTGTTTATGGATTTTACACTGTGTGCGGTTATGTATCAAAGCCATTGACTAGAACAAGGGAAGGGTGGATGGGTACTCGGGCATTCCCAGGCTCCACTGTCCCCAGTACAGTCATAGCTGTAATTGGAGGGGGAATCGGATGCACTATTGGCCAGAGGGATGATACAAAGGAAGGATGGTCCTGAGGGGAAAGGCTTTTCCCTCCTTCTTGTGGTCTCTCCCTATTTAGCCTCCATAGAAGCCACAAGGCTGCTCCTCTGTGACCAGCCCTCACTTCTTTAGTCTCCCAAAGGGGAGCTGAGAGCTATATACATATATACATCTGAAAGAATATAATCATTAAAGTAGAAAGACTTTGGGTCTTAGGTCAAAATGGTGAGTAGGCCACTGTGGCAGCAGCAAGCTGGTGGCGGGAAGAAGATATAACAATGCAGCAGGATGCACTGAGCTGCGGTTAGTGTGAGATGTACAATATATGAGGAAAATGATATAAAAGAAGCTGTAAAAACATGTCCCGAGAACTTTACAATCTGGGATGTTTCTCATTAAGAGAGCGTTGGACCTGACCATGAAACAAATTTTACCAAAAGAGCAGTGACAAAAAATAAATTCAGGATAAATTCTTCCTTGAGCCATATCTGTAGAGGTTATTCAGTAAGAAAAGAATGGGCAGTTGAAATCTGCGATGCAACTGTCCTTAAGAGTATTTTTGTGAAATGTACATTTAGAGGTTTTTGGGCTGAAAATGTGTTACTTTATTCCCCTGCCCCCCCAAAATGTATTACTCTAAATATCTATTGTTTAAAAAAAAAACAAAACTTCAGATTTCACTAAGGAGGATCATTATTATCTCATAAAGAAATGGGATTTAAAAACTCAGCAAAATTCCCTAATTTTGTTCACAGTAAACACCTATGAATGTCTCCATTTTCCTATTATAAGAAAGCAGTGCTATACCACAAGGAATGAATTCTTTTTTTTTTTTTTTAAGATTATTTATTTATACATATAGAACTGAGGTATAGGCCAGAGGTGCAGGGGCAGTGAGAGGCTTCACCAGAGACAGAGTGGGGAGCAGAACAGACTGATGAAGTACACTGCTGAGAGGAGCAGCCGGCAGGTCAAGAGAGGTCTGCCGCGCCATGTGGGTCAGCTCCCAGGCAGGGATTGAACTTGCACTGAAGCGGTTACTGCCAGCTTGTAGAGCTGTTTGTTTCCTTACCGGTTACGCCACCAGGGAGGGCCAGGAATGAACTTTTTTTTTAAAAGATTTTATTTATTTTTTCATATAGAACTGGGGTACAGGCCAGAGATGTGGAGGGTGAGAGGATTCACCAGAGACAGAGCTGGGAGCAGAACAGGCAGATCAACGAAGTACACTGCTGAAGAGAGCAGCGGGCGGGTCAGGAGAGGTCTGCCGTGCCATGTGGATCTCCTCGGGGTAGGCGGGAATCGAACTCATGCGGAAGTGACTTTAGCTTCTTAGTGCAGCACTTTAACCTGCTGAGCCACCAGGGAGGGCCAGGAATGAACTTTTAATCCTGGTTTAAACAGCCCAACTAGCATCTTCATAGTAAAACAAAAACACTACAGGCAATAAAATAGAGGACATCAGGAAATCACTCATATGTTGAGCAGATTTTGGTGAAAGAGCATTTGACCTAATTACAGCAAGAACGAACAAATTCAAGATGCCAAAATTATATTTCTTAGTGTGGGCCTTGTCAAAGTTGGGTTGTTAAAAATACATAATTATCACAAGAGATCAGGTGTCAACCTTGGCAGGGGAAATTTTTGAAGTGTCACGCGAGATTGTGCCCCACAGGCTCCCGGGGCAGGATAATTTGGCCCTTGACGCACTAGGAGGTGGAGCCTCCTCTCTTCAAGAGATAAATACAGAGGTTAGATGGGGAGCGGGAAGGGGTCTCTAGCTACATTTATGTGGGTGCCTTAGGTTAACAGAAGATTTTTCCTACTCTTGTGGTACAATTAAACAACAACAAACCAACAAACTGTGATCTCTGTTCCAAGTTCTTGGCACTGAATTCCTAACACTCTTGGAATTTCCTGAATAATGGAGTTTCTTTCTTTCATTTGCTAATAAGCTGACACAGGGTGGGCACCCCTGCAGATCTAGGAGGTTGGTCATCACGAGTACCAACCTGGTGATAAGGGTTTCAGAAAGGTCAGCCCCTACCTCCAACCCTCCAACTTCCAGGAAGGTGGGGAGGGGAGAGGGTGAATCTAGTCACTAATGGTCAATGATTTAATCAGTCATACCTGTGTGATGATACCTTGGTAAAACCCCTAAACAGTGGCATTTGGAGAGCTGCTTCCATGGTAGGCGCTGGGGGCTGTGGTTGGGGATCCTAGAAAGGATCTGGAAGTTTGGGCGAACCTCCTCCCCTTAGGCTTCCTTTCCATTTTGTTCCTGAGTCATTTAGCAAACTAGCAAATGCAAGTAAAACACAACCTGAGTACTTTGAGGCATTTTGGCAAGTCCTTGGACTTGGGGAGGGGGTCAAGGAAGCTCCTGGATTGGTAACTGATTGGGCGGAAACATTTGGGGCAGATATCTGAAATGGGAGCATTCTTGTGGGACTGGGTCCTTAACTTGTGGAATCTGCACTCACTCTGGGGTAGTGTCGGGGTTGAATTGCTTAAACACCTAGTTGCTGTCAGAGAATTGGAGAACTGATCTGGATAATGACACTTCCGGTTATTTAGAGAAAAACCTCATTTTTCCCTGCTCCAATTTCCCACAGAAGTTTGACCCACCTGTATCATCTACTTCTACTATATGACTGCTTTGGACATGTATCTCTTAGCGAGGTTGGAATGGGGTTTCTTCCTGGGCCAGACACTCACTTTTTACCTCACAAGTACATGGATCCCAGTCTGATTCTGTCTTTGCTTTGTCCTCACTGATAACGGTCCTCCGTGAATGGTGAACTGGTTCATTCTGTTACAAAGATCACCTCCCCTCGGCCGCCTCATGATCTCCTTGTTAGAGGGACTCTAGCACTTGGGGCTTTGGACAAGTTCCTCAGCCGCTGCCCTCAACCTTCCCCTCTGTCCAGTCTTCCAGCTTGGCTTTTACCCTCAGGAATAAGAAAAACCAAAAATGCTAGATTTACTTCCTAATCAGGAGATTAAAGATGTGTACACACATCTAAGGGCCCTTTGCCTCATCTGCTTCCTGCACCTAACCAACACCTCATCCCTGCCCAAGAGGTTTCAGTTTTCGAGAGAGGAGCCTCTGCTTCCACACAGGCTTTTAGCCTTCTGGAGTGGTGGCCTATTTGAAATGTTGCCAAACCCATTATGAATTTGCTCTTTTATTTGCAATTATTTAGAACTTTATTCCTCAAACTGCTCAAATTTTGTACTAATTGAGTACAGTGATTCGATTCTGATGTTTATAGAAAAACAACAGGTTTGTATTTGTACTTTCTGGGAGCAGAACTGAAACATCACTTTGAAAATATTAATTTGCCAGTGGAGAAGTGGCAAAGACAATAAGCTTGGGAAGAAAGTGACTTGGGGAGGAGTTGCTCTCTCTCCAGAGAGGCCTCCCAGGGCAGGACCCAGAATGCCCCAGGGCAGCTGTGAGGTGAGAGAGCTGCAGCTGCAGCGGCTATGAAATAACTCTCCAAGGTCCTTCTCCCCACGGCCCTGCAGCCTCATTACTTTGTTCGTACTCCCTCCTCATTCTGTACATTTGTGATTGAACTTGAATCAGTCAGGGAGCAGTCCACAGACTATTCTCACTCTGCACCAATGTTAAGTTCAGGGTTCCTACGATAACTCTGTTTTGACAGTTTGCTAGAGTGACTCACAACTCACTGAAAGCTGTAGACTCATGGGTACAGTTTATTACAGTAAAAGTATACAGATTAAAATCAACCACGAGAAGACAAAAATGAGGCAAAGTCCAATAGAAGGAGGTGCCACTTTTTATTTTTTTGCAGGGTGGAGTCACGGGCAGTGCTGAACTCCCCCTGCAACCCGTGAGTGGCAACATGTACTAGAGACCGCAGCCAGGGCCAGCGCCTGAGCCTTGACAGCCAGAGGACTTACTGGGGCTTGGTCACACACGAGGGTGACTGTCCTCATGCCTGACCTTTGGCCACCTTTCTGCCCAATATACAGCAGATATTGTATGGTCTAAAGCCACTCCGTGGATCGTTGTTAGACTATCTAGTGTGACAAGAAAAACAGCAAAAGAAAAAAAGCCCAGAAAAAGACAGTGTTCTCAGGCAGGACTTTGTAAGGGCTTAGAGTTTACCCTTTAGTTGCTATGGGCAAAGCCAGACCTCTTTCTGGATAGGATTCTTTATTTAGCCCTGATAGCATTTATTTTCAATTCTAACTTTTTAGAACTGAAAAAGAGAAAAAACATTTTTCCTCCTTGTTTTCCCTGTTTCTGATCTCCTCAGATTGCTTTCACTTTTTTGCGGATGATTTACAAATTTGCACATTTGATTAGTGTTCAGTCATATGTATAATATATTTACTATGAAATACTATAATTTGTCATTATTTTCTAAGTGATGTCTCTGTAGCTTGGAGTTACTCTTTGGCGAAATATTATTTGAGAGTGATTATTTTATCATTGCCATATTTCTACTGGATTGTCCATGTGGTCTGTGTTTCTTCTGGATTTTAGAGTTGGCTGATGTTTTCTTTATGATGTAAACATGCATTTGGGGACTATTACATGGGCATTTGAAATTAAGGTATAATTTAATTAGGTAACAAAGTTCCATAGCTATTCAATTAGATCAAATTAATTGTATTCAATGTTACTATTTTTGTGTATTTAATTTCTGAAGTCTGATAGAAATGAATTATCACTTGCTATTATCCTGGTATTTCCTTGTGTTACCTATTGGCCATATATTTAGATCCTTTGTTGTTTTCAAAGTAAAGATTTTTATTCTTTATCTCTCCACTGAGGATCTTACCTCCTATCATTAGGAAGTACCTTCTTTCTTTTTAAATATTTTTATCCTGTAATTTAATTGCATATCATCTTACCTTTGTTCTGATTTGTGTGGCATTTCTTTTCCATTTATAACGAAGCCAGTTTTTTAAATTGTCTGGTAAGTTGTAAATAATTTCTTACCTTTTATATAACCTTCTGATTTTAAGATAGGGATAGTCATCTCCCATTTACTTTTAGGTATAATAATTTATCAAATGACTCTCCCCTGTGTGTCAAATAAGGCACATGAGGGGACCCCTCTGTCAGGACTAGAAGAGCACTACACGAGAGACAAAATCCCACACTTTTTTCTAGAAAAGGCCGTTCTTTAAGTTTTACAGAGCTTGTTTTGTCCTGCCTCCCCATGACCAAACTTTCAGAGATACTAAACTTAATCTTTCTCTCCTGTTTTTTTAAGTTCTAAAATCACAGAGGTAGGATTACTTTACTACCTGTATTTTGAAAATGATCTTTTAATCAGGCAGGAGGATACTTTGTAAAAGGAAAGAGAGGGAGAATGGGGAGAGAGAGGAAAGGATGGGAGGTCAGGTTCAGGTCTGGACAGTGGAGAGCTCTGTTTTGTCAGAATTTAAAGCAGAATTACAAGGTCTCTGACCGTTTTACTTGATTGGCAAGATAAGGGGTTTGGCTATGTGATCTCTAAACCCTTTTCCTCTCAGGTAGTCTGTGGTTGACAAGGCCTCACAGCTCCCCAAGTGTCTATCAGACGTGGCTGGGGACCTGACAAACAAGGGAAGGCTGCTCTGGGCCCCCAGCGGCTGGGTAGCAGGATGGAGGGGGCCAGCCGGGCTGACAGCCTCTTCTGTGCCTCACACCCCGGCATGGGTCACACGGACTCACTACTTGTACTGTGGGTCCGCCCAGCTGCTGCCAGGTGGTGGGAACAGGCCTCTAAAGAGGACTGCGGCCTCGGGCCGCACAGGCTATCGGCTGTGGGCAGCACCAGCTTCCTCAGCGGGGCGCACAGTGGGGGCGCTCTGTGGGCGTTGCTGCTGCTCATGCCCCCGCGCGTGCTCCCGCGCGTGCCCCCAGGACGCCCCTTCCTGCTAATGTCACTTGGGCTCCTGAGGATTATTACTATGAAGAGGGGGCGAGGAATGTAATGACTGAAAAAATCTAGGGCCTATGGCTTACGAATCACATAATACAGAATAATTATTAATTCAATCATTCATTTATCCAAAGCTATGTACTTGGAAACCATGGTGATCCAATCTTTGGGGTGGTTACTGGGGCAACAGCTGACCAGAATTCAGTCATTTCAAATAACAGACGCCCTTTGCCTAACTTCAGACTTAAACGCTCCACGTAACTAATAGAAAATGCCATCATTTTCCCTGCTAACAAAACCAGGCCCATGCCACTATCCTCTCTACAAATCCTACCTTCTGGTTATAATGTTTGCCCTGGGGAGCCTTGGTCTCCCGTCCATGATTTCACAGGCACATTCCCCCACCCCCCCATCCCCCCATTAGGCATTTCCAGCTTTGTTTCTGCATATGGCAGCTTCCACAATTTTCTTTGGAGAGAGAAAGAGAGAGAGAGGATTTTTTAATTTTATTATTCAAAAACATGCCTTAACAACATTGAAATCCCACATGCTGATAACTTTAATAAAGAAAAAAAATAGCTACTTGCTTTAAAGATGTTTCTGAAAAATTCATAATCACAGATGTTTACATATGCTGCCAGCTCTCAATTATCTATGCTTGAATTATTTTATGGAATATCTGTGGGTAAAATTTAAACCCTAGATTGCTCCTGGCTTATTTTCTAAACACAAACAGAACTCTTTATTTAAATTAGTGTATTACCTGTGCATGTGAACTAATTTGAATGACTAAAGAAGCATAAATCTATGCTAAAAATCATGTTTTCCATAACTAAAGTGCACTTAGCAATCACAGTTTTCTCCTATATTTGTAGAAAACTAGAACTAGCTGAACTGAAAATACAGACGTTATAATCAGTTACACTTGCTATAGGAAGAGTAAAACAAAAAGAGCAAATCTAAAATCTTTTAAATCCCCATAACAGGGGAATAGTTCTACAGCACTGAGTACTTAGAGCTTTTCCATCTTCAAACTTATAGTAAAGCAAATATTTCAGATGTTTTAGTTCTGTTCCACAAAGTCCCAAATGGCTTGAAGTAAAGGGAAATCATATCACTAAAAAGTTAAGACCAACTCTTAAAAAGCATAAAACATTCATACAGGCATTATAACTTGCATTATATTTTGCACTGAAAACTGTAATGTACATATCGCTCAGAGCCCTCAGTGCTTACCTGTACCCAGTACACCCTGTCTGTCCAGTGTGTGCTGAAGACATTCTGACCACTGATTTCTTTTATGGATAATTGCAAAGTCATACCAATCTGCCATTGTGCACCGGAAGAAAAAACAGCAACTTCCAAAACACATGCTGGGGTTTCTTGCCCCAAGAATTAAAATAAACTTAATACAAATACTTGTTATGCCTAAGAAATACAGATGGGTGTATTTTTGATAGTCTTGCTAATTTCTAGACAACTGGATTTTGTAACTATTTGGGTCAACATAGCAGACTTCCGTTCCGATGTGACGAGGATATATTAGCTAGGCGGCTGCTTGCAGTTTTGCACGCTGTATATTCATGCTATGAACAAAGGCACGTTTCAGATCTGAAAACACATTGACGTGCATTTGGTTAATACAGATAACCTTCACTATCATGGCTGTGTGCTATGAATCTTTTCACTGTATTGTTCTCATGCTTCTCCAGCAAAGCAGAACTTCCCTTTGTGGGAGGAAGAGGAGAGATGACTGAACTCAAATCTAGCAGGGTCTCAGGAAACTACCCCATAAGGAAGAATGGCCTATCTTTAAAAGCGCTGTTTTGTTAAAAACGCAAGATTGTATTCCAGAATACATTGGACTAAAATTGGCACTGCATGAAAATACATCATTTTATTCCTAAAGCCTCAAGTCCCCTGGGGTCCTCTTATTCTCCACCTCAGTAAACAACGCATGAACATGTTTTTGAAATTGTGTGCAGAATGTTAATATTGTTTGAGAATTCATAAACAGATTGTAAATATAAAAAACTGGTTAGGAAAAAGTTTCAATATCCCCCCTCCTTAGCCATTTTTTAAAAAAATATTTACTTATTTATGTATACAAGAACTGGGGTGCAGGCCAGAGATCGGGGGTGAGATAATTCACCAGAGACAAGAGTGGGGAGCAGAACAGGCAGATGGACTGAAATACACTGCTGAGGGGAGTGGAGGGTGAGACACAAGAGGTTGGAGATTGAACTGTGCTGCAGTGGCTGCTGATAGCTACTTAGTGCTGTGTTTTAAACCCATGTGCCACCAGGGCGACCCCAACCTCAGCCATTTTAAAATAGAAAAATAACTCCATGTTTTTTCTAAACCTCACTGAATAGGCAGAAAAATTATCAGGAAAATGTGTAATTTGTAATTTTTGCGCTAGTAAATAAATTGCCAGTTGAGTTCTTCCCTGTGGGGCCAATTTGAACTCCTGAATATGGAGAACACTCACTGAGAATAATTCCACATTCTGTTAAATGTGGAATTATTGATGTAATTGATGTAAGTGTAAGTATGATAATAGCATTGTAGTCCCTTAGAAAAGTCATGATTGGTCAGGAATATAGTGATTTGTGTAGTGCAGGTTTGCAGGTGAGATGATATGTTGGGTGAGACGTGATTTGCAAACCTGACTCTCCCCATCTTCCCACCAAAAGTGTGTGTGGGTCAGTGGGGTTGGGTGAATGAGGATGAAGGGTAAATGAAGCAATGAAGGAAATAACACTGAAACTAGGTACAAAAAAAAGGAGAAATTTCTCTTCAATTTTGTGTATGTTTAGAATTTTTCATAATAACAATGAGGGACCAAGTGGTCAAGTTGAATATGGCAATTCCCTAAAATTAGTGAAAAAATAAAACATAAAAATACTTTAAATATAAAATATTTAAAACGCCATAGCAAACCAGCCTCCACAGTGGGTTTCTTGAAATAGACTATTCTTAAAATATTTGTTGGATGTTGTTTTTTGGCTTTGTGTTTATTTTTTTAAACCAACAATAATGAAATAACAGTCAAAATAATTTGTGAAGAGGTTAAAATCCCCTTATGACACTGACTGTAACCCGCTATGCTGCAAACACACAAAGGCTGAGGACATTTGCAATCAGAATGCAAAATCAACACTTTGTGTGATAACAAAGACGCTGTAGAGGCAAGAGAAGCAACATGTTCCTTGTTCGTGTTCCTGGACGCCCTGCCGCGGGGTTTAGTGCTTGCAACTCCTGGTTCTGGGAGAACAAGTCTATAGCCTCCCAGGTCAGGCTTCACTGGAATTAGCAGCATCAGGGAACAATTTTAATGGGTGGGGACCTTTTGTAATTAAAGAAGAAATGCTGTAGTTGTGTAGTGCCACTAGCCTTGAGAAGTGGATTCGATGAGGCCGTCGCTGTTGAGAGGAAGAGAGAGCAAGAGAGGAAGAGAGAGCAAGAGAGGAAGAGAGAAGGGTGGGACTTGCCAGGGCTAACCGCTGTTCCTCCCAGGAGCTGTGAGTCGGGCCTGGACTGGTTCTGTCTTACTGTGGGACAGGGTGTGGGCCTTTCTCAGGCCAGGCCACACTGGCTGAGACGGTACCCCTGGGGTAGGGGGCCTTGAGAGTGCAGAGTTTAGGTCAAAAGCGCTGGTAAATATAGCCATTAAAAAAAGCCATTCCCTGTTTAGTCACAAGTGTGCTGTCTGTATCTCAGTGAGTATTTCAGATTAGCAGGATCAGGAATCAGATTTTTAGTTTGCCAAGGGGCCAATTGGTTCAAGAAGTGAGCTTTGTTTAGTACAGAGACTTCGCCGTGTGCCAGGCAGTGGTACAGGCATGATTAAAGCGGATGACGGGCTGTGTGATTTTCTTCAGACATTTTCTTAACAAATCACCAGCAAACAAAATGGTCGATGACGTGATTACCTGGTCATGAAAGCAGAGCATTCGAGACCGCTTTTCCCAGAGCTGTTTGCCACTACCATTGGGGCCGGCCCCAAGGTGTGTGGTCCCGGTCTCTGCACAAGGGGATGTGACTCCCACTGCAACACGCTGACATCTGACAGACCCCTCTGTGATCTGTCTTAGCTGGATCCTCTGAACCCTCTTCCCAATTAGACCTTGACCTCTGGACTTCAGTATCCATTTAAAAGAACGGATGTAACATTGCCTTAGAACATGAAATGTTTCAAGTGTGCATCTTTGAAAATGAACATGTCATTTTGGGATTGCGTCTCTTATACAAGAATCCTGCTCAATCAGGTTTAGCAAGAATCCCCCACCTGGTCACATAATGACAGCTGATCAAATTCCTGGTGCCCTTTCATTCCCCAGTGATGTCTGATCACCAAGCCTGACTCTGGTAAGAATCCCATCAAGTCACTTTGGCCAGAATTTCCCTTTACCTCTAACAGGTCTCCCTCAGTAATTTTCTACCCACCGACACCTACACCCTCTTCTTGGCTATACATTCCCACTTATTCATATTGTATTGGATATGGATTGGATATTTGGTACCCAGTTTTATACTGAGATCACTTTTCTCCTATTGCAATAGCTCCTGAACAAAACCCATGCTCAACACTTGACTGTTCGACTCTGGTTATCTTTAACACGTTCTTACTCTGAGTCTCTCCTTTTGCTAGAACCCTAGCATCTCACTGCCTTGTGCTCACCCTTTCCTGCTGTGATGGGAATATTGTTACCAAACACTGGTCTCAGTTTCCCTCAGCCAATAAAAGGAAACAGAGTTTGAGGAAAAGGAAAGTGGTTTTATTTGCCGACAAATGAGGAGGGCAGCAGACCTGTCCGAAAGACCAGACCACCGTCCTGCGCTTTGGCAAGTTACAGGGCTGTTTGTACAATGTTCGACAAAGAAAAAGGGGAGGTGGGTGAAGCAGTTTGGCTTACTTTGCAATTCTGGGCCCCAGCTGATAAGGAGGCGCCCCTGGCCTTGGGTCTGGCTGTCTCCACCACATATATGGCTAGAGATCCAATACCGCCTGCTTATAGGCTCTTTTCCCATAAATAATTTTTTCATTACTCTCCGCCTGCCTAGCCGGGGCCTGGCCAATGGGCATAGGCCACAGTAACCCCCCCCTTTTTTTTTTAATGTATATAAGCTCAGTTCTGAAATAAAGACGTACTTCTTGGTGAACAGACTCACGGCGTCCGTCCTTTCCTTTCAGTGGGCGAGAGTCCGCGAAGGAGAGGGAGTAAAATTTAGTGCTGGGAGGGAGGCCAGTGGGCACCAGCCTTTATTTACACAAAGACAAACGAAAATGGGGGATTAGCAAGAGTAATGGGGAGGGGCAGGGGGCAGCACAGGGAGCAAGAGGAGTAGGTGCAGCGAGCTTTCTCACTATGTGCTTTTATTTGGGTTTTCTTTCCTTGACCCTAAACCTGTCAAGACAAGAGAAACTGCAAGGAAAGGAGAGAAACAAAAGTAAACCCACAGACAATTAAGAGGTCTGGGAAAACCAATTTCGTCATAGATTTGTCAAAGGAGGCAAATCTGCAAACGCTTATCTGAGAGCCATTTACTGTATCAATATCACAGGAGCTACAATCCATGATGGGCCGAGTAAGCTGGGCAGCCAGAAGCATGTCTCCTACAGAGCGAGTTTTAATACTGCGAGTTGGCTAGAACCCAGACCCTTAACTGGGGAACACGATGTACATTACTACACTGGTCACCACTGGCCAGAGCACAATTGTGGCTTGGTCCCATCAGGGAGAGAGAGACATTGGGTGTGGAGCTGGGGAACAAATAGAGGCTTTGTCTGAGTGACTGGCAGCTCAGTTGTTATCATATTATTGTTTGATGGAATGTTGGGGACTACATAGCTGAAAACCTTTAATCTCAAGGTCAAAGTCTTAGAGAAGGCAGATGTGCTCTGACAGTGAGGACTAAAGGATGGTTGTGAGGAACCACTGACATTTGTTTCTCTCAGATTGGATCTAGCAATTATTATTTACCTTGGTATTTCTGTAAGATAAAGCATTTAAGCATAGCATGGGGAAGTTTCAGGACAACTGGGGTGAGTGAAAATAAGATCTTGAATATTTCTAAAGATTAAAAAAAATAGCAAAGGAACTGGAATCTGAAAGATCTAGAAATTCTAAACCATTGCACTTGAGGAAAAAGTCATACAATTCATCCACAATTCTTAGGGAAAATAACTTGTGACCTAAAATTCAACATACCAAACCAAACAGAAAATACAGTATGAAGGTAGAATAATGCAGTTTCCAGGTATGCAAGGAGTCAAAAATAGAAGTTCACTCAATATATATCCTTTCTAAGAAAGGTACTAGAGGACATGCTTTGGGAAAATGAGAGAGCAAACAAAAAATGGAAATGACCTGGAGTCTGGGACATAGATGATCCCTTCCAGCAAAGTAATAAAGTTCCCATCCTGCAGTTGACTTAGAGAACAGTCAATCTAGAAACAAAATAAGAATACTGAAGGTTATAGGAGACAATAGAAGGCATATTCGTATTTGATATATTAGAATGTTTAAAGAATCATGAATAGATGTTTGACTATCTGTTGGAATATTTGGGACAAAAAGGGTGATAAAAACTCAACAAATTTAAATAAAACCAAAGCCAATAATTTTAAACTCCAGATAAAGTTGTAAAGAGAAAGGAAAAAGAGTCGATAACAAGTCCTTATAAGAAATAATACTTATTTGTAATATAATTGCCTACAAATATAACTATATTCTGTGGGTGAGAGAACAGAGAAAGTAAGGATTAGGATGTTAAGGAAACAAAATCCTCAATAGGAAACAAAGTGTGTAATTAGTCTACAATGGCTAATTGTGTGAATTATTTACCAATATAGAAATATAGAAAAAATAGCATTGAAAAAGTAAAACACGGTCTTCTCTGGTGAGTGGGATTATGGAATGAGGTAAGGGGCAATAGAAGTCTTTTAATAGAAGACTTTCTATGACTTTGTGCAAGTATTTGTTAATTATGAAACCTCAATTAAAATTTAGAGGAACAAAATACCACAGGTGACTTAAACAACAGAAATTATTGTCTCACAGTTCTAGATGCTGCAAGTCTAAGCATTATTGGCTCCTCCTGACTGGACGCAAGGATCTGTTCCGGACCCCTCTCATGGCATGTGGGTGACCATCTTCTTAAACGCTTGTCCCCCATCTATGATGGTCTCAGAGTCTAAATTCCCATCACACCAGTGATGTTGGTGGGGTGTCCCTCGGGCCCTCATTTTCATTTATTTACCTCTGTAAAGGCCTCCTCTCCAAAGATAGTCGTGTTCTGAGGTACTGAGGGTTAGGGCTGCAGCACATGCATCTGGAGAGAACTCAACCCACCACACGCAGGATTGCCAGGGGCAGCCACAGTTTCTGTGAAGAATCCTCTGTAATGTTAGCAAGTCACTTAATTTTGGCTGAGTCTGCCTGGAGTCCTGGCAGGTCTCGCCCTCTCAGGAACACAAAGCTGCCATTCAAGAGGAGTGACACTGACTCAGACGTGACCTCTTACGCTGCCTCTCTGGGGCTGAGAACGTTGCTGTGGCGAAGGGCAAACACCAGCATTGAAACAAGAATAAAAAGAATGAGTGGTTAGTGGGCCCTTCTCTCTTAGTGGTATAAACAGTCTTTAAATTTCATGTAGAGACACAGAGACAGAATTTTACAGGAATGTGCCACTAATGACACTGGTTGGAGAGGTTTGAGAAGCAGATGGATCTTTAAGAAAGGTGGTCTTTATATATTACAAATTCTTTCTCGCTTTTTCTATTGATCATCTATATTTTGAATTTTATGAACAGCTCAAAGTTGTCTTCAGGAAATGTGTCCTTACAAGTGCCACCCACCTCTATTCTGCAAGCTTTCTTAGGGCCAGCTGCCATGGATCAGCCCTCAGTTGTGCCGGTACTGACAGTCAGTATACACATCCGGACATAGCGACCCTGTGGGCATTCAGGTCCTCCAGAGTCCAGGCTGTGGGTCACCTTGCTCCCCTCCCAAGCCTTCTAGCACATCCACTGCAGAACAAAGTACTGGCCTCACAGTAGGAGCGGCTCAACCAGCATAAATTTGTAACTCATTATTCAGAGAAAAAATGTCTAATGAGCTATGAAGATAGTGTACAGTAAGATTTATGTTGGATGTTCACAGTCTCATTGAGTTTCCTCTTCAAGGTTCCCAGGATGATTCTCTTTTGACGACAATGTTGGCATTTATATCTCACTGTCATGCATGAAGCTCTGGGAATTAAAGAAACTAGGTTGCTGTTGGTTGGGTTAGTTTCACACTATTTTATGTTTCAAATCAGTGTGAGCTCTACATCTAGAATGTGGAATTAAACAGAAGCACTGAGTGTAAGACTTAATAGTGTGACCTCTAAATTTTAGGGAAATGATAAGGAAATGCCAGTGTCTAAGACTGCAACCAAAATGACATGTTGATTAAGTGAGATTCATCGTTTATAGAAGTCACTTTTTTTTTTTAAAGATTTTATTTTATTTGTACATACAGAACTGGGGTACAGGCCAGAGGCTCAGGGGCGGTGAGAGGCTTCACCAGAGACAGAGTGGGGAGCAGAACAGGCAGATCGATGAAGTACACTGCTGAGGGGAGCAGCGGGCGGGTCAGGAGAGGTCTGCCACGTCATGTGGTCACCTCTGGGGCAGGCGGGGATCAAACTCATGCGGAAGTGGCTTTAGCTTCTCATTGCTGTGCTTTAACCCGCTGCACCACCAGGGAGGGCCAGAAGTCATTCACTCTTAATAGATGGTTTTAAATGTTTTCGTAAATTGTAAGCAAGTAGTAACTGTCATAAAGTCTTTCAAAACCAATCTCAGTTGTAATATGAGGTACTCTGAGAAATTAAGTGTCTTGAGGGCCAACATAGGTTAATATTAGTTGTGTGAGTATGTGAGTACTTGAGTGTGTTAGGAGGGGAGTGTTGATAAAGAGTGTGGAAACAGAAGCCAAATAATAGGAATTTGTCATTGTGATTCTCCAGCAATGTTGATGGCTTGCGGGTTTGGCTTGTGGTGTGTGGGGTGAAATACAGTGCGTTAGGGTGAGATGGTCACTCTGGTGGGTGGCATGAAGGTGGAATGGTGTAAGGTTTGGTATGGTGTACTGTGTGTGGTGTGGTTGAACCTGGCATATGGTTTGATACGGATAGAATTGGTGTGGATTCAAACTCGGTGAGGGTTCGTCTCCCTATGGTGATTATGTGGGAGGTGGGAGACTGGAATATGTGTGTGTGTAATAATGTTGTATCTTAGTTTTGCTTTTGTTTAGATTCTCTTTTGCCCTTTGTTTGCTCTTTGTTCCAGTGTGTGTTTGGCCTTTGTTTTGTCTTTGTTTCACTCTTTGTTTAAAGTTTCTTTGACTTTTGTTTGGTCTTTCTTTGGTCTTTTGTTTTAATTTGTGTGGTCTTTTTGTAGTCTTTGTGTAGCTTTTGTTTTTAAGTGGATCTTGGCTGAGAACTCATCAAAAACACCTTGTGTAATGAAAAACCCGGATATATAATCTCTCCCTATAAATTCCACATGCATGGAGGTAGAATTAGCACCTCCCCCCCAGGGATCTGGTACAGACGTGGAATCTGTTTCACACAACTGCTACTTGAAGGTAAGGGACTCACATTTGTCTGATCTTACTTAATGTACTTCATATTCAGGTAGCAAAATGCATATTTTTGTAGAGACCATTTCATTGAATTCCCTGGAAAATCTGCTATAATATCAGTCAAATTGGGAGAATGTAAAAGGATTGAGAAAGGAAGAACAGAGAATGCCAACGTTCTTTTGATGTGGTCAGAGGACCCTCCTGGAAAGTTCTGGCTAATGTTTGGGAATTGTCTGAGCCAGGGGAGAGGCTAACTCAACCCTAACTCAGACTCTCTTAAGCTTAAAGTCCCTTGATCCTGCAGCTGCTTTTTCTATTTCTTTACTATTTGATTTGAAAATGAGTTTTTCTCCTTATCTAAGAACAACTTCTTTCCTCATATAGCTGGGTTTATGTGTGGGGAATGATAATGGAACAACAAAGTGCAAAATTTGTTAGACTCTTGTTCCCTGTAGACTAACAACATTACATGGAAAGCTGCTTATACTATGTCTTGTATAGAATCTCTTAGATATCACAAAGTTTTTTTTTAGGGTTTGTGGTTGAAAGAGACAGGAAAGAAAATATTATGTGTCAAGGGGAGAAGTTGGCTAGTACTAGGAGGAAAATGGGGAAAAGAAATTTTAATGCTTTGTGACTCAAACAGGGAGGCAGAAAACAGACTACTGTCAGATGGGCCTCAAGGCTATCATATGTTTATTTTGAATAGCAGGCAAATGCCTAGGTGGATTTTAAAACTTGTTTCAGATGTATAGAAAACTGGTGACCAGTACAAAAATTTCAAGTGTGCTTGATCACTCAAATGCTGACATTTTGCTATATTTGCTTTACCACTCTCTCTGTATGTACACATGTATATTCTTTTTCAGAGCTATTTGCAAGCATGATCAAAATCAGAGTTAACACTGAAAAAATACTATTGTCTATAGACGTCTGGAGTTCATCAGTTATTCCAGGGGACAATCCAGGGTCAGGCATCACCTCTCAAGTCTCCTTAGTTTCCTTTAATCTGGAGAAGCCTTGAGATTGTCATCTTCTTTTATGATCTTGACAGTTTAAAATAATAAAGACCTGTTATTTTGGTAAATGTTGCTCAATTTGGGTTTGGTATGAGGTTTTCTCCAGGTTATGTTTTAGAAAGTGTATGCTTTCAGGTGTCACACACATCCACATTGATACTGTGATTGATTGTACACATTTTTAATTTCAGGTGTGGTTTATCTAACTTAACTAATTTTCAAAGGAAATCTTACAAGAAAATGTAAAAAAAAAAATTCAGGGTTTTTACAAATAACTCCTAGGTGAGCACCCAGTGTGAAAGTACTACCCTTTAATTACAGTGATATGTACATAAAACTTGCCCATCTAGTGAATTATTTAATCTAAGTTCTTTGGATTCATAGCTACTGCTTGTTGAGTTCCATTCATAAATGTGCTAATTTCTTTCTAAGCACAACCATGTGCTGACAACACAGTTGAACAAAGAGCTGTCCTGGATAGCCACCCAGGCACATCAGCCATCTCCAGCATGTGACAGGTTGCCTGGAAAAGAAAACTCATTTTGTTGTTTGTATGGTGGAAACTTCTGTTTGGGGAGGCGGGCAGTATCGTCATTCTGGAGGGAGAGACTTTGACTTCTCAGCAGACTTTCTTTGTCTCAGGAAAGTTATTGAAGTGGATGCTTTACATATGCAAATATAAAACATCCTTTTTTTCTTAGAGAAAGTTCTGAAGTCATCATAAATCTGAATGTGGGACAGTTGACTTGTTCGGGGGAAATTTGTCATATGGCTTATGGTCAAGCAAATATATTGTGGCAGGAGATAGGAATGTTCTCTGGAGGAGCAGACTATGTGTACTTTCTTTCCCTAATGTGGAATTAGGTTAGAAGACTAGTGCTTTACACTTGGTGCTATTTCATCTTGAGGAACTCAACTTTTGGGCAGTGCAATGTTAGCTGTTAATGATTGTTTCATCTGGGTCACAGAAGTTACTCTTGAGTTTGAGAAAGTGTTTGCTACTTAAAGACCTATTTGTATGCATGATGAACTATCCAGGAATAGAAAAAGAAGCTTTCCTCATTCAACCAAAAGGACTTCAGGCCACTCAATGGAATGCTTGGTAGGCCAGGAGTCCTAAGGTTGGCAGCTGAGTTGCTTTCCACAATTCTGGAAGTCTGGGGTTGGGGTCCTGGAATTAAGTTCTACTGAGTGACTTTCTCTACTGGCTCTGCAGGTCATTCTGGCTTCTCTTACTTCTGTTAACTCTAATGCATTAGCCAAGTGAAAATGTGGCTCTAGCTATGTTCTGGATGGTTAAGAGACCCACCTGTTTAAAAATATACCCAGGATTTTGTTTTTACTCATGTATGGTAAAACCACCAATTTAGGAGAAGACTGTTATTGAAAAGAGTTTTTTTTTGGCCCTCGCTGGTGGCACAACAAATTAAAGCACAGTCACAGCTAGGAAGCTATGAAGCTAGCCACAGCTGCTTCATCACGAGTTCAATCCCTCCCAGGAAGGTGACCCACATGGCGCGGCAGACCTCTCCCGTCTTGCCCGCTGCTCCTCTCAGCAGTGTGCTTTGTCAGTCAACTTGTTCTGCTCCCCAACCGTCTCTGGTGAATTCTCTCACTGCCCCCACACCTCTGCCAGTACCCCAGTTCTCTATGCATAAACAAACCTTTTTTTTTTTTTTTTTAAAAAAAAGATAGTTTTTTTCACAGGTTCCAAGAGGAGGGGACTTGTGGAGCCATGCAGGACAATACAAGGATCCCTCGTGTTCACTGTTGTGCCAATGCCTAATGCTGTACCTGGCACAGACAGGTACTTAGTAAATGTCTGTTCAAGGAACCAACTTCTGTAGGGGCAGTCCATGACCCCAATGCCAAACCTCATGCCTGGGCGTATTTCACAGGCTGATGAAGATTGTTTCTGAACTTCTGTGTGTAAGCCTTCTCTTAATAGTCTGGCATTGAGAAAAATACATTTGAAAAAGAAAGCTAGCAGAAATTTGGAATGAACAAAGACGGGATTATGTATTGCTGTTTACCATCTGTGTTTAAAAAAAGAATGGAGTTTGTACAGAAACCAGAGAGCAGAGTAAGAGGTGGTTACCAGTTAGCCCAGGGATGAGAATAAAGTCCCAGAACTTAAAAAAATTAAAACACAACACACAACACTACATATTCACTTACGTATTTCTCACCTGAAACCATACTCTTAAGACATGCAGAAAGAAATCTTCACAATAATTTTAAGCAAAATATTTTATAGAGTAGCCTAAATATAGAAACTAGTTTGCTCTCTGTGTTTAAAAGTGAGATGATGGATGTTTATTGCTGCTTTATTTACAATTGGAAAAACATGGAAGCAGCCCAAATGCCCAAAAGTAGATGACGGGATAAAAAAGATGTGGTACATATATACAATGGAATATTACTCAGCCACCAAAAAAGAGAAACACATGTCTTTTGCAGCAACTTGGATGGAGCTGGAAAAAAGATCATGCTTAGTGAGATAAGCCAGAAAGAGAAAGAAAAATACCGGATGGTTTCACTCATAGCAGGAGTATAATGGACCAGGCGAGCAAATAATAATAATGAACAACCATATACCAGAGACATTTTGCGGGGGTGGAGTGGGGAATGGGATCAAAAACAGGGTGGGGGGAGGGAAATGCATGGGATTATGGTGATGGCACACGGGTGACTTGGTGATCCCGCGGGGATTACAATTGAGATGGAAAAAAAAATGTACAAAATGATGTAAAAATAAACTTTTGTAAAAAAAAAAAGTGAGATGATGGAGGTGAAGATCAGAAGGCAGAGAAGCTTCAGGGAGAGGGGTCTTGGCAGGGGATTCTAAAGCCTGACACTCGCCTCTCGCCACCCCTCTGGGGGTAACACCACCTCTGTATTAATCGGGGTAAAGGCAGAGCTGCTTTTGTTGGGGAGCCTGAAGAGTATGACTGAGGCCTTAATGAGTCTTCTTCCTTTTCCTGTCCTCAAATCTCCATCTATTTTATCCCAGCTCTGAAGATTTCTTGGTTTCAGTGGAAAGGCCAAGAAAGCCTATCCAGCACTGCTAGAGAAAAGGGAGGGACACAGGACAGGAAGTAGGTGCTCCTGCAGCCCCAGGGCTCCCCCACTGGTGGTATGGCTACTCGACACCTGGTTTGTCACATGAGGAATGGGAAACGATATTTGCATGAGAGGGATGTGTGTGTGTGTGTGAGAGAGGGAGTGTGTGTGTGAGAGGGGTCTGTGAAGGTGTGTATGTGAGAGGGTGTGTGCGTGTCTGTGTGTGTGAGAATGGCTGACCTCTTTGCCTAAGAAGGGGAAGGCTGGAGCTGTGACGAGGCTCGGGCTCTCTTACTAATCTAACCCAAAGATAAAGAGTAAAAGGTGGTAGATAAATCGTGAATGGAAGCAAATATACTTAGTTATGGACATGGTGTTCTTGCTGATTTGTTCATAAAAACCAGCTCAGGCACTTAGAGAAAGCAAACATATTTATGTATTAGACTTGGGAGATATTAAAAGACAAAGCTGTGAGTTAAGGTAAACCTCCATTATTAATCATAGGCAAAGGGGATAATGACTACAGTCTGCTATATGAAGTAAATAGTGTTTTATGGTCTATTTGCCAACACTGTAGGAAACAGAAACCAGACAGTAGTAGTGAAGCCCAAGAATCTTGTTCTAAATCTTCCTCAAAGCCACAGTTCCCTGCGAAAAGGTGTGATTGCTCTCACCTTCTCCTTGTTCTGTAATTCCTATTTCATCAAGATACCTAATAAAGTTACTAAATTCTTTGTAGTGAATAAAACTTACTAGTTAAGATATGTTGACTTAATTGTACAAAGATAGAAATTCATGTATCTTTGTAGTTGTAGAGAGATAAGAAAAAACTTTTTTTTTCCTGTTTGGTTTGTCTTATACTTACTGATTAGAATGTTTTATTTATATGCAAGCTTCCAAATAGGCATATACAGAATAACCTTTGTGCCTCCACTATGTAGAAAATGTTAAAGAATTCTGAGCACCTGGATGCCCACCCGCCTGGATCAGCTTCCGTTATTTATCCAATAAATGTTGAGATTCCCTGTGGCAGGTACTGATCTGGTACTTGGAGATAAAATGGCAGACAAAGCACTGAATCGGCATTTTCATGAGAGAGAGACAAGACTCGTGCAGCCACCCCAAGCGGGGATAAAGGCACGGAGAAAAAACAGTAGTCTCTGTGGGATGGCGTCATAAGGATACCTGACAATAATCTGGGTCAGAAGGTTTCCTCTGAGGGAGGGATATTTGACTAGAAATGTCTTGTGTCCTCAGACAGGCAATGTATGAACAAAGTGAGCTAGGGAGGGTATTTCTGGAAGGAGGAGTATTAGCAAATACCCATGGCAGAAGGAACCACACAGCTCACTGACGTAACTGGATGTGGCTGAAGTAGAGTTGTAGCTATATTTTTTTAACCTCTTTTCCTAAATTGACTGCTTTTTTGAATATTTTGAACAAAAGATCTGGGAGTTCCTACTCCAATTACTGAAATTCCACAACTTGTATACTTTTCCTGAAAACGTGGATGGGAATGAAATGAAGCACAGGCTCTTAAATTATGTAACCCACCTTAATGATCTATCTTCTTAGGAGCCAGATTTTTTTCCATTTCTTTTTTGCTTGAATTTTCTTTTTTTTTTTAAAGATTTATCCATCTATGCATACAAGAGCTGGGGCACAAGCCAGAGGTGCGGTGGGTGAAAGACTTCACCAGAGACAGTGGGGAGCAGAAAAGGCAATCTATTGAAATACACTGCTGAGGGGAGCAGTGGGTGAGGCAGGAGAGGTCTGCTGCGCCATGTGGGTCAGCTCCCTGGCAGGGGATTGAACTCACACTGCAGTGGCTGTGGACAGCTTCATAGCCCTGTGCTCCAACCCATTGTGCCACTGGGGAGGGCCCACCCCTCCATGAAAATTTAATACTACAGATATATTCTCTATTTCATGCACTCTTTATATAGCTGCACTTCACCCCATCAAAAAAGCTATTTTTTTTTTGCCCCCTAAGAACCAATTTTCATCTTCTTAGAGACAGTACCTCCCTCTTTGAGAACACGGTGGATGCTTCACCCAGCTGCTTTTCATGTTATGCTTACAAAACCACAGTAAATGATCAAAACAAATGATTCAATGTTGGTAAAGCAGTATTGACTAAACAACACGTTTTATTCATGTAGTTTTACCCCCGAGTCTTTTCCTGCTTCAGGATCTAGTTCACCCCACAGGCCTCCTTCATCTGCTCAAACCTGTATGGGCTCCTCTCTTGGGAACACTGGTCACTTATTTTGTAGAGTACTGTCCAATTTGCATTTTTCTGAGGTTCTCTTGTCATTAGGCTGAGACCAACTGTCACTGACAAGAATTAACACAGAGGTGATATGCCTGCTGTGTGACTGGCACTGGTGAACTCCATCACTTGGCTAGGTGGTATTTGCCAAGGTTCTATAAAATCACTGTTTTTCCAAAAATAATCTTCACTGACTTGGAGAGAGACTTGGAGATGATGCAAACATGTTGCTCCTTAAACTTTCACCTGCTAATTTTGGCATCCAGGAGTGAAAGTTGCTTGTGGAAATGATCACTCTGATGTTCCAATAGTGACTTTCTATTTCCCCCATGACTTTCACATTTATTAAGTGGAATTATCATTTAAGAATCTCTCCTACTGCTACTCTCTACCCTATTCCTTATTTAGTTATTTGTTAGTTCAGTTTGGAAACAATGGTACTTACTTTTTGGCTTATAATCTAATGCACTTACTATTTATTTTCTTGCTTAAATGACTGGCCACAGGGAACTCTTTCAGTTTGACTTTATGTGTCCTTTTATGAGTTACTTTCTGTCACTATCATTTGCTCTGGTTTCAACCTGTATTTTCTTTGCCTTTGGCTGAAATGAACTATCTTTTCAAGGAGTCATAGCTCTTTTTATTGGACTGTGGTGGATTCTTTGCTACTGAGGTGGCATCTGCCAAGCCTTCTAAGTGGACAGAGCAAGAAAAAAGATATCTGTACACTAATCTGATTATACACACATCTGTATTTATCTCTGGCTCCAACCCAGCACCACAGATCTCTCCTCCTACTTTTTACCCTCATTTGCCCTTATTTTCTGATGATCATCTCATATTACTCATTTGCTGAATCCTTGTATACATACAACATAGTTTCAGCAGTTTTTAAACTGATCCTTCCTGGAGAAACAAATTTGCTACAAAAGCATACAATTTGTGTATCATTATTTCTGTTTTTAACCTCCCAGGATCCAGTTAAAACACTATATTCCAAAGTTTTTTAGTTCACCGTTCTTCCCTTCTCGTGTGGTTATGTGATTAATTTACAGTCCAGTTAGATTCATTTTGTCACACTTTGTACTGAGTCTTGTGTTCTCTCTCCCTCCAAAAACCTGATAGTTTCTTTTGGTTTTGATTTTTAAGAACTTGAAAAAATATTTTTTGTTTGATCTTGTCACATGTTCTGTTCATCTTTCTTCTACTTTGTCATTTCAATAACAGTCATCTCTGAGTCTGCTTCTATCAACCATATTTTTATTCTCTTGACTTCAGTCCCCTTTTTCTATTTTTTATTACTTTTGGTAATTTTCATTGTCTGCTGGGTATTGTAGACCATATGTTATAGAGGTTGTGGGTTATGTTACATTACTGGAGGGTCTCCTTAATCATGTCAAAGCTAGGTTTTAGGCCTTGTTAAGGCCAACCTACTGCATCTTGCCCTTACTCCAGGGCCTCGTCCTTCCCCTAGATCTTTCTGAGCCTCAACTGAAAACATGCTCACCAAGGTCTTACAGTGTTTTTCCCAGTGATGAGTGAGCTCTGATATTTCTACTGTTATCACCCTCTTAGCAACTGTTTCTTTTATCCCCCTTAGACTTCCCACAGACTCACTCTGCAATTGTACCACTTAGGAAATGATCAAGTAGCTGAGGGAAATTACATGTATCTTTTTATTAAATTTGTCTTACTTCTTACTTTATCCTTTCTCCCCCAGCCCTCTTCCTCTGAGAGCTGTTTCTCCCCCTCTCTGCTTGAGTTCCCTTTTTTTCTACAACACTTTGAAAAATAATATCAGGAAGAAAACTAGGATAGATGTAGGATTTGTTTCTTATGCGATACAGATATAGGATCAAGGCCCTATAATTTTTGTCCTTCGTTATCTGCAAACAACTGTTTGATATTTTTGGTTCAGTTTTTGTGGTTGTTTTTAGTGGAGCACATTCATTAAACTCTAGCTACTACATCATGATTGATGATTTTTTCTTTTAAATAGAAAGCCTGTAGAGTCATAGGAGCACTTTTTGCATTGGGCAACACCACACTGATAAAGAAACAGGAGTCGTGGAGCAGCTGCATAATGCAGGATGCTGCTCAAGAGCAAGATCCTGGCCTTTTTACTGATAAACCAGTCATACAGCATTAGTCATATGAGAAAGTAGAAAAAGGAGACAGGGAAGTAGAAGAAGCAGGAGAAGGGTGGAACTTTACTTCTCATCTGCTGATAGCTTGGTATGTAGATCAGCCCTGACTCCCCAGTCAGGATTCCAATCTTATCAATAAGGCATTCATTCCACTGATCAGCTTCTGGGATCCTTTCTTATACATCAGTTAACAGCCCTCTGAGTGTTCCCAGTCATACCTCATAATGCAGACCCTTCCCAGAGTGATCTAGCTTTATGCACTTATTTGATTTGAAAGTCATCTCACAGGGTTGGGCTCCTGTGACCCGGTATTTCTGACCTTGCTTTAGGAATACAGCACTGTAAGTAACAAAAAGGAGGCTAGACAAGCCGCTTATGATTAGCAGGCCTACAGGGTCTATTATTCTATCAAGCAGGTGGGAGGAGAGGAACATGCCAGTGATGCTCATCTGATTTGACAAATAAACCTTACAAAGATTTACATTGATGCAGAATTGTCAATTACATCATTATTCTAGAAAAACAGACGACCAATTAAAGCCAACCAAAATTATAGGTTCCTTTTGGAGGCTATTTTTATGTCTAGATTCTTCATGATCTTATCAGACCCGCTTGTTCAAATGCTTCCAAGATCTGGTATATATCAAGAAAGAATGGGACAAATGGTATGAATAATGACACGAGAAAATAGGATTGTTATTCTTTAGAGCTTTTCAATGCCTTATCATATTAAATTCCTTCATTGAATGTGTAATGCAAAGAAATCCACATTTTCCCAGAGCTCTTGGGGAGGAGGATATTCCTTTACTTCTCTTCATGAGATGTCTTAATTGTGAAAACTTTTATTTTAGAGCCAGATCCTGGAATTTGATTAATTAGTATTATAAACTGGTTTGTAGAGCTCGGACAAATGAATAAAGATGTTTTACTTAATGACAGTAAATTCATTAGGTAGTTAGCATTTTTACCCTATAATGGTAACACGTGGGCTTAAAAACGTTGCCTACAATTTTGTGATCAAATCCTTCTCCTGCTTCTATTGATAGACACCACCTAGATCAAACGTGAACCTTTGTAGGGCTGGAAGAGTAGAGGTCCATTATAATACACTTGAATTAACTACAACCTAAGTAATCAAAATATTAAATTAACCAGAACACATTCTACTGCTTCACTTTTAGGGGGAAAAAAGAAGCAAATGATACCAAGACAAGCTCATAAGAGAGATCTAGTCACCAGATGTGTACGGAAGAAAATACAGGTACCAACCAATCTCATATACACTTTTGGATTTGCAGCTAAATTATTATGTAATGAATACTGGTATTCAAAGTGTCAAAGTAGAATGTAGAATCAGCAAAAGACCCTAATTTTAGAAAGAATTAAATTACTTTAAAAAACTATTCCAGATGTCTGAAGATATTCTAGGAATAAGAGCAGAAGAAAAACATTTGCTTGCGTTTGAAGGCCAACGAGCCAAGCCACCACTTGTCTTCTGTTGACAAACCTGCATTCCATGCTCAGTGAAGTGGAGAAGGAGACTTCTTCCCCATATCCTTAAGCTGTATTCAGGACAGTCCTTCCATCTCTTTGTTTTAATTGAATCTGGACAGTCTTCTAAGAGCAAGGTCTCATCAGCTTGTCAAGTGGGGGTCATTTTTGCACTCCAAGTAGCTTCAGATTTGAGTGTGAAGTAATGTCCTCCTGTTGCCTCTCTTGAGCCCCCTTTCCTGCGCTCATAGTTATTAGTCCACATTTGGGCACCTGTGCTCAGCTGCTCATGTCAGTCTTCACCTGACCTCCCAGTCACCTGCCCTTCAGTAATGACTTGGCTACCAGACCCCCTTCTCCTGCTCCACTCCATTCCATCAACACAGATGACTTTAATGAACTTATGAATGAACTATTCTATATTCCATTGAATTACATTGAATTATCCACTCTGCCATTTATCCATTGTCATGCTGTAGAACTTGTCAATACTTTTAGCTACTTTCATCACTGAATCAAATCAAATCATACAGTCATCTGGCCTGTCATTCATAACTGTGCTTACATTCAACTTCATTAAGAGTCCCACTACAGGCCCTCCCTGGTGGTGCAGTGGGTTAAAGCACAGCACTAAGAAACTTAAGCCACTTCCGCATGAGTTTCATCCTTGCCTGCCCCAGAGGTGATCCACATGGCATAGCAGACCTCTCCTGACCCGACTGCTGCTCCCCTCAGCAGTGTACTTCGTCGATCTGCCTGTTCTGATCCCCACTCTGTCTCTGGTGAAGACTCTCACCCTCCGCATATCTGGCCTGGACCCCAGTTCTGTATAAATAAATAAATAAATAAATCTTAAAAAAAATCTTTTAAAAAAAAAGAATCCCACTACAACTATGCTTCAACTAAGTACTTCTAGTTAACCTGTCCCTCCATTTCCCCACCAATGTATGAATCCATTCACCTACCCATTCATCAATTACCCATTTCTACCTACTATTTTCTTCATATTACTGACAGATTCAGGAGCCATCGTTTCAATTATTCTCCTGCAAATTCTCTGGCAACCCTGAATAAACCTATATGTTTTCTCCATGCTTGCACTCAAGCTGCTGAAGAAAACTGGAGAAAAATATGATGGGGCACCACTACAAATTAATGGCCAGTGACCTCATCTAAGCTATCAAAGCTATCTGGCAGTGTGGTCATCAAAATCTTTTAAAATTCCATCCTATTAGTCTTCAATCTAAAACACTCTCAATTTTAGTTGATTCTTTGCTTCACATTTCACTGGAAAAAGGGGAGTAATTAGCCAGCTGTGTCACTCTTCTGACAAAGGTCAACCTTTTACCCCTCCTCAGGCTTTCCTCAAGGTCACTTATCATGTTCTCTCTTATGTTCTCCTCCTATTAGACTCTTCCCATCAGCACGTATACATCTTCTTATCCATATCATTATAACAAAAAGAATTTAAAAAACCAACCAATCACCATCTTTCTCCCCACCCCCACCCCCCAAAAATCCCCTCTGGAAACCACACTCTTCTTTAACTTCCACCACTCTCCTCCCTTTTGTTCTCAATTTTCTGGCCTGAGTTACTTATAGGCTCTCTTTCTAAATCCTCAACCTGTATTCTCTTCCACAATCTCTAACGTCCATTTCAGTCACTCAATGGAAATAATTTTTGTTACTGTCACCAATTATTACCATACCACTTATTTAATGTACTCTTTATAATCTTTGTATTGTGCCATCTCTCAGATTCATTCTACAAAGTTGACCACTCCCTCTACAAAAACACTCCTCTTTGGCTTCCATGATATCTAGTTTCCCTCCTACCTCTGTGATTCTTCTCTTTATTCTTCACCAATCACTTCTCCTCTACCTAAACTGTAAATGTGGGAGTGCCCCAAGGCATAATTATACCCTCTTCTCATTCATCATGTTGCTCCCAAGACAACCATATCCTTACCTACAGCCTCACCTGACACATAATCTGCAACAACAACTTTCAAATTCTACCTCTCACCTTGACTTCTCTGACCTGTCCACTTGGCATCTAAATACAGAGCTATCTCCAGCTAAGTCACCCTCAGGCATCTCAACTCAATGCATCTAAAAATGAACTCACAATTGTGCTTCTTCTTCCGAAACTTTTCTACCACATGCTGCTGCCGCTCCCTAGATGCTCAGACTATACCTTGGAGTCATCCTTGACTTTACCTGCTTTTTGAATGGATGACTGATTTCAGTGGAACTATAAAGATAGAGGCATGTAAACTGCCAAGTTAGGAAGATGATACCTGGTACTTCATCCAGCTGAGAAAGTCCACAGTACACCTGCTTTTCGATCACCCGGCTGGTGGCTTGGACACACAATTCAGGAAAAAGGGAGGTTGACAATCCCGTGCATATTATCTCTGGTTTGGCCTCTGTGTTTCCTTGAGATTGCTACCCTTACAGAGCCTCAGGTAGTGTAGCTGCTTTTACCTCCCACTCAGTACAGCATTAAGTCAGCCCACTAGGTAATCTAGGTTCTCTGCATTAGTGCCCTGCTGTGACCATAGGTCAAAGCAACATTTAGATTTTTCTGTAAGACAACTCAAATCTGGAAGATCGGTTGCCTTCTCTACATTCAGAAAGACAAACTGAGAGAAATTTGCTACATATGTGTCCATCAGAGTCCACTGCTTTCACAGAGGAGAAAACATAATTCTTTCTTTTTTTTTTAAGCCTTAGTAACATTTTACTTATGTTTTAAAGATTTATTTATTTATGCATGCTAGAACTAGGGCATAGGCCAGAAGTGTGTGTGTGTGGGGGCGGGGGGGTAGGAGGTGAGAGGATTCACCAGAGACAGAGTGGGGAACAGAACAGATGGATTGCTGAGGTGGGTAGTGGGTGGGGCAGGAGAGGTCTGCCCGCCATGTGAATCAGCTCCCTGGCTGGGGATTGAACTTGTATGGCAGTGGCAGTGAATAGCTTCATAGAGCTGTGTTTTAGCTCTCTGCACCATCAGGGAGGTCCTACATATAATCCTTATTTCTTACATCACAAATATCTGATTAAGAAAGGCAAATAATTATAAAATTTAGCACACCTTGACAAAATAACACATTCTCTGGAGAGACCACTTTACATTAAAATCTTAATTCTTAAAATAGTCCTACCAAGATCTCACAAAAGCAGCCTGTCCTCGATAACAACCCAAGAAATGAAAGCCCATGGGGATTTTAAAGACACTTTCAATTCAATCACAGCTAACACTCTTTGAGTGGAGGGTATAGCAGGAGTGGATTCAGACAAAAGTCTGTCTCTCAAAGAATTCAAGCTGAGCTCACAGCCCATGGCCATAATGCAGATTGAAATGTCACCACAGTGACACAGAGGAGGGCCAGACCCTTTGACAAGGTTAGGCATTAGCTGCATTAGTTAGATATATATGAGTTTACCAAACAACTGAGCTGGGGAGGAGGCATTCCAGGAAAGATGAAAAGAATCTTCCAAGGGACATCTTTTGATCACTGGATGTTGTTTCTGACCTACTGCAGTGTGGTTTGGCGGTGGGAGGTAAAGGGGGAAGGTAGACCCTGACCAAATCATGAGAGACCTCTGTGCCATGTTAACTAAGACGCAAGGACTTCATTCTGTAGTTGGAAAGCGTCTCTGAGCATCTCTGGCCAAGTGACCTCTCTGAGTGGGGGAATGAATAAAAAAGGCGATACGTTAATGACTTTGATTCCTTTTTCTCGATTCTCTTGTCTCCTGCCTATAGAAAATTATGAAATTATTTATCTATCAATATGTGCAATTCTAGTGCAAGCTTATGCAACCGTAAGTTAAAAACAGTGTATTATATAATCTAGATGTAAGATAATGAACAATATCATGTTAGTAAAATTACACTCAGAAAATTCTGTATTTCTTACATCTTTATCTGTCTCCAATATAATAAACAAGGTTTCTACTCCTAAAACATTTGTTAAGTGCTTTAGCTGTTTGTGAAGGATACTCATCTTGTGTCATGTTTGCCCCCCCCTTCCCTGGAGACAGGTAGTTTGTTTAATCAGAAGGGTTTTGCATAATCCTGTGAGACAGCTGAATCACTTTGTCTTCATTTCCTGGAACAAAGCAAAGCAATGAAGGCTTTGTTTTGACTTCCTTAATGGGTTGTCAACTCCAAGACAGGATCCTTTTATGCTATTATTTTTTCCTAAAGCTTCAGCAGGTTCCCAAATAAGTCCTGGATTCTGGAAAGATGCTACTTTCTGTGGAAAAGCACTCTGAGTTGAAATAAATTTCTGTATGCAGCTTTCCATTACCTGGAACTGGTTGCCCAACAAGAACCTGTACTGTTCAACACTCACTGTGTTACCATATAAACCTTTTGGTTGCCAAGGAGACAAATAGATAAGGCAGGACAAATGGATGAAGCCGTCCTTAGAGACTGCTTTGGTAGTTACATGTGTTTTTGCTGCTGTGGATGGAGGGATGGATACAGAAGCCACTGTAGTGTGTGAATCTATACCCAGAGGAAAACATTCGCTCCTGGACTGAGAGAAAATGAGAAATTCTAGGTACTATTAAAGGTCTCTAATGGAGATAGTACATATGGAATGAAAATATTAGGAATACAGACTAGTCCACCTTCACTGGGATCCTGGGGCCTCCATTTATTAGATCTTTGGGCTTGGTGGGTTATCTGGCTTCTCTTTATTTCTGCTTCCTTATTTGCAAACCGGGGCTATTATGAGTTGTGAAGATTTAGAGTTAAATGCATAAAGTCCTTGAATAGTGCCTGTGTCACTCCTTAAAGGTGTTCGCTATTATTAGCCTCTTTATGCTCTCTGGTCTTTTTCTTTCCAGTAGTCTATGCAGCTCTATTTTTATGACTACCCCTCTCTTATGGACCAGGCTATTATACATATATGGGTCTGTTTCTGGGCTATTTTGTCGCACCAATCATATATTGTCTGTTTCTAGGTTAATACTCTATTGTTTCAGTATACTTTATGATGAGTGTGCATAATTGGTAGGACAAGAAAGACCTTTTTTTTTTAAGAATTATTTGTTTATGCATATAAGAACTGGGGTACAGGCCAGAAATGTGGGGGTGAGAGGACTCACCAGAGACAGAGTAGGGAGAAAAACAGATACATTGAAATACACTGTTGAGGGGAGCAGTGGGTGAGACAGGAGCGGTACTGCTGTGCCATGTGGGTCACCTCCCTGGCCGGGGATTGAACTCATGCTGCAGTGTCTGCAGATTGCTTTATAATGCAGTGCTTAACCCCTTGGGCTACCAGGGAGGCCCAAGTCCAAGACCCCCCCCTTTTTTTTTCAAGACTATTTTTATTCAAAATTGTCTTGACTTGTCTTTTATACTTTACTAAGGACTCTATGCTTATCTTGCCAACTAAAACAAAATCTGGTATTTTTTTGAATTGCATTAAATTTATAATTTCTTAGAGATATTCAGCATACTTAGATTAGTGGCTATTTTGCATATTTCAGGGTTTTTTTCAAAAAATTTCATTAACGTCTTTTATCAATTCGATCATGCTTTTTTACCTGTATTTTTCCTGATTTTATGGTCAGTGTGGATGGCTTCTTTTATTTTACATTTTCTAATGGGAGCTTCATGGTCTATAGAAGTGATTTTAATTTTAGTGTATTGATCTTGACTTCTGAAATTGTGCTGAACTTTCTTTTAGTTCTAATAGTTTTTAGAGTCCTATAGTTGTTTCTTTTTTTGGGTACTGTTAGGATTTCAAGTGCAGTTTGAGTGGCAGCAATAACATCCTTCTTGAGGTGTGTGATTTGGAAGAAAATGTTTCTAATATTTCATCAGCAATAAGCTGGTATAGATATTTTGGTAGTTTTTTTTTTTTTTAATAACTCCCTTCCCTTCCTACAATGCTGAGTATTTATCATGAATGGGTATTGAATCTTTTCCTTAGAATAATTTAGACATTTTAACTTTCACTTTATTTCTAGGTGTCTCAGTATTCTTTCTACTGTAATTAAATTTCTTTTCAAGTTATTTAAACATTTTCCCCCCCATACTCCTTTTCTTCCTGGGTGTTTTGTGTTCCCTTGACTGTAAATCTTATCTATATCTCAACTCTATATCTATCTATCTATCTATCTATCTATCTATCTATCTATCTATCTATCTATCTATCTATCTATCTATCATCTATCTATCCACCCACCTACCTGCCTACCTACCCCTTACTTACCTATTCACCATCTATTTCTTCCTAGTGCCTGATGCAATCACTTCCTTTTTAGCCACTTAGAGGCCTCAAAGTTTTCTCCAAGTGAACATGCCTAAAACTGACCCTCCGACCTCTAAACGTGTCCCACTTGAGCATAATGATTTATCAGCTAGCCTAATTTCTCTTGTAAAAGTCCTGCTGTGGTCTCTTTTCTGTCCACGCATTCTGTTTGCATGCACTGTTCACCACTGAGTTTCCCGTTCACTCCATACTCTGACCCTGAGCAATTGGGAGGCAAAATTATACCAAATCTTTCAGTACAGACAGTCCACTATGTGGCATTAGCAGTACCTAAGGCCCTCTCCGCTAAGTTGTATCTGCAGAGTAAATGTAATGTCCAAAGCTGTCTCCTGAGTCCTCTCTCTTGCATGTACCCCACGTCAGTACATCGCTCCACTGGGCATTTGTTCAAGCCTGACAGTCATACTTGTTATATCCTTTCCAATGAACCCCATATCTAACCCAACCTCAAGTCTTATTAATGTCGCCGCCAAGACCACTTCTGCTGCTGCCACCCTGGTTGAAGTCCCTGTCTCCTCTCACCAGGCTCCTTGCTTCCCCTCCAGCCCTTCTCCCCTCTATGTTGCAGGAAGCCTGACTGCTTCACTGTTTCTGTTCTGCCGGTTTCTGGAAAGTCTATCAACTGTTTGGGAGGACTATGCAGAAACTAAATTTGAGAATTACTATCAGTCTCAATCCTGCTCCTGATCTTTACCACTAGTAAAATCTCATTTACTGTTTTCCATCCATCTTCCTAGAGTATTACCAAAACTATACTTAAGCTGTTTCCTCTCGTAGAATGAAAGGTTAAAGAATTCTATTATTCTTGTAAGAGTTCTTCTATTTTTTCAAATTAATGTTTTTGGTTTTTTTGGGTAGATACCTAGGAACTATCCCATTATGTTTTGAGTTGCAGGAAATGGAATTTATTGAGCAAGTAATTTGCATTAAGTAGGTTATTTGCCTACTCTGCTATTTAATACTTTCAAAGAATCTCTGAGTTAAGCATATCATTATATTTTTATTCTCCTTTGTTATGGCCTGAAAGCTCTACTCCCCTCAATTCATATGTTTACATTTATCTCCAGTATGATGGTATTTGGGGTTGAACCTTTTTTGGGGAGGTGATCAGCCTCTGAGGGTGGAGACTTCATGCTTGGCATTAGAGTCCTTATAAAAGAGGCCCACAGAGAACTCAATTGATCACTTGCTGTCTTTGAGCCAGGACATGGGCTTTCACCAGACACAGAATCTGCCTGTATCTCATCTTGAACTTCTCAGCCTATACAACTGTGAGCAATACATTTCTGTGATTTATGAGTTGCCCAGTTTATGATATTTGGTCACAATAGCCAAGACTAAGACACACTCTTTTAGATGAGGAAACTGAGCTACTAATTTGTAATGATCTTTGGCTGCTTATATTTAACGGCTTAAATAAACAGAAGTTTGTCTTTCATGAAAAAAGAGGAGTGGAGCCACTGTTTCTGGCCTGGACACTAGAACTGTGAATACTTTCCATGTATAGTGAGGAAAACCTTTATAAACTGTAAAAGGGGCTGTGACTATGAATTTATCATGAAATTAGTGAATATTATAATAAAACATGATATATAATATGCCATGTTTGTTATGATATATTATTATTTTATGTCATAGCTGTAAATCTTAAAAACAATGATTTTCTAAGTATGTCAATTTGAAAAGTTTGTAAGATATGGCCCTACTTTTTTTTTTTTTTAAAGATTTATTTATTTATACATACAGAACTGGGTTACAGGCCAGAGGCTCAGGGGCGGTGAGAGACTTCACCAGAGACAGAGTGGGGAGCAGAACAGGCAGATCAACGAAGTACACTGCTGAGGGGAGCAGCGGGCGGGTCAGGAGAGGTCTGCCACGCCATATGGTCACCTCCGGGACAGGCGGGAATCGAACTCATGCGGAAGTGGCTTTAGCTTCTCAATGCAGTGCTTTAACCCGCTGCGCCACCCGGGAGGGCCCGGCCCTACTTTTTATTAACCATGTGTTTACAGTCAAAGAGAAAAATGTTCAAATATTATACAAATGGTGAACTATAGGATAAGAATTTAGGTACTTTTACTTATTTATTTATTAAAGATTTATTTATTTATGCTTACAGAACTGGGGTACAGGGCAGAAGTACAGGGTTGGTGAGAGGACTCACCAGAGGCAGAGTAGGAGCAGAAGAGGCAGATAGATTGAAATGCACTGCTGAGGGGAGCAGCGGGATGGGTCAGGAGAGGTTTGCCACACCTTATGGGTCAGCTCTCTGGCCAGGGATCGAACTCATGCTGAAGTGGCTTCATAATGTGGTGCTTTAATCTGTTGCACCACCAGGAAGAACCCATTTAGGAATTTTTATTATTTTTATTAATCCAAGTTTTCTAGCTTTCAATATTGAATATAGGTTCTCAAAGGACTGGTGGGAAGGGGGAACTGAGGAAGCACCTGTGGGTCATGTCCCTTCCAGAATCCTCTCAGAATGTGCATTCTGGCTCAAGGGCTGCCATATTGGTATGATGTCTCTGACTCCAAAAGAGTCCTGACCTACGCAGTCTTGTTCCACAGTTGGGCTCATCCCTAGTCTCCAGTGCCTGCACTCCTATTCCTCAGAGAGGAGGGCTGAGCACAGGGGCGGGGTGGAGGGGGTGCAGAGAGTATTTGGACCTGGTCAAAGGGTACTAGCTGTTGAGTCACCCAGGGAATAAAATTCCTTGTTTGCCTCTTGATGGATTTGTGAGCTTGGTCATGTTCCTTATTTGCTATCATCTTCATTTTGTTGATGATAATGCTATATTATAAAAATGAGATCAAGTATATATGCAGTGATTACCATATAATTGGTATTGAGTAATTATGATTTCTTCCCTCTAGAAAGGATGACTTGTGTGTATATTTCTATTGCTTAGCATGAGGGGTTTAGTATAGTTAAACTGGAATGTGGGGTGGGACAGAGAATTGGAGGGGCAGTTTATAAAACCAATTAACCATGTACCCCAGGTAAATGCTGTATTTCTGCCACCAGGAAAAATAGTAGCAAGAGAATTTCATAGACAACAAACACTCTACTAAGGGAAAGGGGGCATTGTTGTCTTAAAGCTGGAAGAATTTTCAGCTAGTTGCCATAGGAGATGTTGGGTTTCTTCCAGCGAAGACAGTTGCTTTTTCCTTTACTACACATGGCAGATAGCAAGGGGTGAAGCTGCTCCTCTCTGCATATGGTGGGGGAAAGTGAGGAAAGTGTGGTGGAATAAGAATTTAAGAATAAGTGCCTCTCATGAGGTCCTGGGTGGGGAGAGAATTGGGCCTTGAGTGGGCCTAGACGTCACATAAGGTGGAGGGAGCAGGAATTTAGAGTCACAGGAGATCTAAAATCATCCTTTTCCTCCATGCCAACTGGTCTCAGAAACTTGGAGGGAATATTAGATTTTCTGCCATTTGTGATGAGTGTTTGAATCACTTGGGAAAATGTAATGTGAGCATGCTGGAGGATTTGGGGGTGCCTGAGTTCCTTGTGAAGAGTTGTGTGCCATCATCTCCACATGCTGAAGCCCAAAGAAATAACTCACAGGTTCTTTGAAACTTATACATATTTCTACTGTCAATATCATGCTGTCCTGTAAGCACCTATTGAACATCCAGATCTCCAACTTGACCTTTAGTTTATTGAAAGTTGGGGCATTCTCAACGGCCAGCGTGTGTCTGTCATCCATGTAACTTTGTTGACCTTTCTTGATTGTCATTTAAGTCCCCACTGTGCTTCAGTACTTTGGAGTATGAAGTAGGACAATTTCTGCATTTGTCACACTCCTAGAAAGGATGTCATTAATTTTTTTTTTCATTTTGGGGAATTTTTTCAAATTTCCCTTTGGTTAACCTTCATTTTCTCCTATTTCTCCTCTAGATCTTCTCCCATTCCCTCTCCCCCTTGTTCTTAACTGAGGTAAAGAATAAATGAACAAGAATAAAGTGTACCACTCACTGAAATTTTACATACTCGTATGCCTGTGGAATAGTCTCTCAGATCAAAGCTCAGGACATTTTCAGTCTCCACAGGATCCCCCATGTGCCTTCATAGTTGGATATCACCTTCTCTAAACATAACTGATTTCTAATGCTGGAGAGGAGAGTCTACTTTTGCTGTTTTTGATCCTCATATAAATGAAAAATGCAGCTGTATTCCTTTGTGTCTGACTTCTTTCACTCACCATTATTTGTGAGATTAAAACCTGGTGATGTATCAATAGTTTGTTGTTTTTCATTGCTGTGTAGTATTTCATCACACGAGTAGTGATGATGGTTTTAACAACAAACTATTATTTGTTTTTCCGAGAAAAAGGTTTTCCTAAATCTGGAATCTTATTTTGCCAAATAATGGAACACTAAAGCAAGGGAAAAGGGGTCCATCTTCAGTAACTATGATTTAATGAGACACAAAAATGAACAGATCCTTAGTTTAATCCCCCCCCCCCCCAGCAGGGTGGAAAATTGATCTTCTTGATTCAGACTGTGGGTGTTAGTTTGGACTATGGGAGTAACAGGAAATGGCCTTCTTGAGTGAAAATCTCCCTCACCTGACAAGCTGTTTTATGTGTCTCTACTTTCCCCTGAATTGATGGAATCCAGTGAGATGAGTCAGAAAATGGGTAAGGAGGGTCCCAGACTCTCCAAGAACCAGAAGTTTTCTGAGCACTTCAGCATACATTGCTGCCCGCCATTCACATTCCTCAATTCCAAACGCGAGATTGTGGATCGGAAATACAGCATCTGTAAGAGCGGCTGCTTCTACCAGAAGAAGGAAGAGGATTGGATCTGCTGTGCCTGCCAGAAGACCAGGTAAGTGGTCTGCTGGGCTGGGCGCTGGCCTGTCGTCTCTCAGCGCCAGGCCCCCCGTCCTACTCTTCTCTGTGAAGCCTCCCCACACCCTTCAGTCAGCTCCCTGTTAGGTTCGACCATTGCAAGATACAGAAGGGAGTTTGGAAGGTGGGAGGGGGAGCAGGGCCTGCCTTCCTGTTTCCAGCTCCTGTCAGCATCCCTTAAGCACAGAGGAGAGCCATGGCTCCAGTCTCCAGCTTCTTTTGGCCCTCTCAGCACCAGCCGCCGTGCAACGTCCCCTCAGAGGCCCAAGCTCCAGCCAGCTGCACCCCCCGCGGTGGTCAGAGCACCAGCCAAGCCACGGTCCCCTCCGAGGTCTGAGCGTCAGCCACGTCCCCGCCCAGAGGCCCGACCACCGCCAGCCAAGCAGCGTCCCCCTCAGAAGTCCAAGCAACCGGCGCGAAGCAGCCCCCAAAGAGGGCCGGGCACCAGCCGTGGGGGGTCCCCCAGCAAAGCTTCTAGGTTCTGGTAACACCAGCTCTTTCCTTTTGTTTCCCCCAGCCCTAAGGTTAGTAGCTGCTTCTTGTGTTTACTAACATCTGGGTTATCTTGCTGGACGGAACCTATGTAATCATTTCTCTGCATTAAATCCCCTGTTTGAAATACTTAGCGTGGCTTCTGTTTTCCTCATAGACACAGTGAGAGCAAGGCTTGGATGGCAGTATCATTGCTTCCTTTACCTAGTGGGCTGAAAGTGGTTGATTTACCAATTCAGATTATCCAACACCACTACAAATTGGATAAATGAGGACCTTGATTCCTTTGCCTCAGAGGAAGGATTAGAGACTTAGGAGTGTATATCTGTACGTATAAAAGGAGAGGTTCGGCCATTTTGTTCATCACGCTCCCACTATTCTTCAGCTGATGTTAATCTCAGACTCAAGATCAATCATGCTCATTCACTCATTCCATAGACCTTACTGCATACACTGAGAGCTCCATAGACCATGCTGGGGAACGGGAAGATATTGGCGTGAACAAGCCAGACTGCTCGTGATTCCCCAAGAGAATGGGCTGCAGTGTAGGTTGTGAATACCCGGATATTGTCATAGTCACTGTGGACGTTGGGCCAGGGATCCCTACAGCAGGAAGTCATTGGTTCTGCCTCATGAATTGGGGGCAGGTTACACTAGAATCAAAAAAGGGTGAGCCAGAGAGGGCCTCCATCATTTCTCATTTCAGGTCAGCATGTTTTTTTTTTTAATAGATTTTATTTTTTAGAAAAGTTTTAGGCTCACAGCAAACTCAAGTAAAAAAGTACAGAGATTTCTCATATGTTCTCTAGGCACACACACATACACACACACATGACAGACCAACATTTAGTCCTTTTAATATCTAGAAGTGAATCAGTCTTCTAAGTGAATAATGGATGTTAACTGCATTTGAGATTCTCATGGCCACTCTAATACCAGCTCCTGGTTAGCACATGCATTACTGGGTGTGCATGTTAGATGCGGTGCCCAGGTGTAGAGACAGCACAGTCAACTGGGAGCATGTTAAAGATGCTGGCAGTGTATCTAATTCCTCGTGTCACCGGTGAGCTCTGGGGCTCTGCATTTCTGACCAGCAATCCCTCTCCCCCCAGAACAGAGGCACAGGTGGTGCACAGACCATATTTTGAGAAATTCTGACATAAACTGTCCATAGAGAAATGATTCGCGTTATCTGTGATGTGTAGCAGAGAATGTAGAAGGTGCCATATTTATAGTGCTAAAAGTGAAAGCTTTACGAAGAGGGGAAGGTCAGGTGAGGCTGATTTGTAGAGGAAGCAACAGGCTGTCAGTCACTAAATCTACAGCAGGCATTTAAACACAAGGTTACCTAGTCATTAATTCAGGCCCTCCCGAGGGACCTGAGTGAAGGCACCCAGGACAGGTAAGTCCTGATACGTGGAGGTGGTTAGGAAATGTGCAGAGGAAAGGGATTCCTAAGAGGCCTGTCATCTGTGTTGGTGACGTCAAGCCACCTCCGCAGTGAGTTGCAGGAGGGCTGCTTGGAGGGCTGGCGTTCAAGCGGGGTACAGAGAGGGGGTGGCCGTGGGTGAAAGCACCTTAGCCACAGGTTTGTCTGGATCCAGCCTTGTTGGTTTTAGCCACCTAAACTCAAGAGATGGCCTAGCACTGGCACATCCTGACTCCCCCAGATTGGGGGGGGTGCCTCCCCAGTCATCACTCTGCCTGACGCCAGAGACCTGGCATCCACACCCACCGTTGAGCCTGCCCTCAGGTACTCATTTCTCCTTCTCAGATTCCCAATGGCCCCCAGGTAATGTGCCAGGTTTATTATTTTCCCTCCCCCACTGTCTTTTTATCCACATTCTCAGAGCACAGGGGTGGGAGGAAAGCTCCTTGGGGGGAAATTCACCCTTCAGCAAAGCTACTAAATTGCACTTCCAGAAAGACTCAGAAAGACTGCAGAGCAGGTTTGCTTCCGGAGACGGTGCCAGTGCTGAAGGTTGACCTTTAGAGATCCTCCGCCAGTTGTCCAGATGGTACTAACCAGCAGCCTCCCCTCCCCATGCCCAGACTGCAGTTTCCTCCAGAACAACCCCAGCTCAGCTGCCCCCACCCCAGGCCACCTCCCTATTCAGTGGTGCCTCCCCCCAGTCCTCTCTTCCGGCTGCATCAGGCGATACAACCAAAGCCCAGGGAAGAGAAGGGGTTGTTAAGACGGGGAGTTCTAAATGGCTTCAGCTTTTCCATGGTCTTTGGAGACAGGGAATGATGTCATTTTAAGTCTCAGAACGAGCCAGCCAGACATGGCTGTCCATTCTTCTAAGGTTTGTGACAGAAGGGCCAACTGACTACATGCTGGCCACCTCTCGATAGGTGGACTGTGCTCTATTCTCCCCTTGTGACTGGAGATTCATTTTATGTCATTTTGGATTTGCTTGAAATGATCAGACTCCCAAGGAACAATGTAATCATTCATGTCTCTGGACTTGACAAGGCAGAAGTCACTTTGGAAGCGCAGTGGGTCATGAGCAGTGGAGGCCTTGAGAGCTCTCATTGACGGAACCAGGTGGGGGCAGCTGCCCCGCCCAGAGGCCCGGCCACCGCCAGCCTGCACGCAGGTTGCGAGATGAGGCATCCTGGCTGCTTTGCCCGGGCCCCAGACACAGCTAGGAAAGTGCTTCTCCTTCTTATGTCCTTTCTGAGAGCAGAGAGCCACTCTGCATTTTCTACTGCCAGCCAACCGCAGAACAGTTTCTCTTTCTTTGTGCAAGAGGGTGACTAGACCTTCCAGGTCCTTCTTGAATTTTCCTTCTGTGTATTTCCCCAGGCCACTCAGAGTTTGCTGTCATGTCACACAAAGAACTTCTCTCTTTCCTACACATAATAAATTCCACCCTGGACTATATTATGCTTATTTTCATGAGCATGCTTATTTTGTTTATTTTCAGAGCATGATTATGTTTTGGCAATCTATTTTTGGTCTTGTCAGCCAAATAAAATCAGAAACTCATCATTTCCCAGATAACAGCAGACTTAGGAAAAGGGCCTGAGCATTTTAGTCTCGGATCTGGCTTTTGCCCAGCCCACTGCTCAGGCGGTGTGGCCCCTTGCATGAGTTTGGGTGACTCCACTCTTGAATCTTGCTCCTCTCCAGCTTCCCACATCCTGCTGGCCCCCACAGCACAATGCCTAGCAGAGCAAGTGCTTAGGCAGAGCTCGGGTTACCTGGAGAGGTCTCTAGTTCTCTGACCTGTGCCTTGGCCCAGTCTGCCTGCCCACCTGGTTGCCAGTCTTCAGTCTGGACCACTGGTGTAACCACCCCACTCTCCAGTAGCCTTAATCTTGTCTTCCATCCTGCTACACGCACCCCACAGATCTCTCATCTAGCCAAGCTGATGGTCCATCTGCTCTGCCCCAGCCTCCCAGCCACTGATCTGTGCCGAGCACAGATAGGAAAAGCCTTAGAGTCTTAAGGGCTCCTGCTCAATAGTGGATGCACCCTAGCCCCTGTCCAGACCAGCCTGCCTCTGCCAGCACCCCAGCAAGTATGCCAGATGCATCTGCCTTTAAAACCTTCCCCTTTTCCTGATCCGGTCAATCCTCCCCTACTACTCAGACCTGTGATCTTCCTCCTCTGCTCCTGTTTCCTCCAGGACTTTGCTGCATTATTTAGCTACCTACCTTCCTAATGGGTGCCACCTTTTCTGATTGTCTAGAAGTTCTGTAGTTATTAAACAGTTTCAGAGATCCCAATGACCTCTGAGTACTCTGAGGCTTCCTATGGCTGTGAGAGGTTGCTTGGTTTTGCAAAGCAGTGAGAGACCCATTCATGGGCATTAAGATGAAGGGAAGTCAGACACAGAAGGTGAGAGAGCTGGACATTTGAGAAAGTTAAGGTGGGTTTGTGATCCCGAGACCAGGCTGCGAGGCAGTGCTGAGAGCTGGCTGAGCTGAGCCCACTCCAGTTTTTCCTTCTCCATCTAGCTAGGTTCCTCCTTTCTTCTCTTTCCAAATTAGAAGCCAGGCCCAACATTTTAATCTCTTTCAATAAGCCCTACGCGCTGAATATGTCTCATTCTTGGGAAAACTCCAACTTTGGATGAGTTCAACCATCTGCTTTCACTGTTTATTTCCAGGCAGTTGAGCATCACTGGAGAAAAACACGCAGCAGGCAGCCGTAGTTGGGTATAAGCAGACTTGTGTTCCTCAAACCACCAAGCACTGTTTTTCTTGGGCAGCCGGAGTTGAGGGGTTTTCACTCAGGTGAAGGAGCATCCATGACCCTGATAAGTGCCATGCACGGACTCACAGTTCACCACAGGCACATACCTACACACAGGCTTATTGATATGTAATCTGCATGCGATAAATTTAAGCTTTTCACCAAATAGTTCTATGTACATAGTAGTGTAACTACCACCGCAATCCAGATGGGATATTTTCATCACACTCAAAATTTCTCTCATATTTCCTTTTTGCAGTCAAACTCCAGGTCACTAACAATCACTGATCTGTTTTCTGTTCCTACTGTTTTGTCTTATTGAGAACGTTGTGTAAATAGAGGATGTTCCCTTTTGAGTTTGACTTTTTCCATTTAGCATAATACATTTGAGATTGGATCACATTGTTGCATGAATAATTTTTACTGCTGAGTAGTATTCCATTGTGTGAATATACCTATCACCGTTTTCCAATTACCAATATTGAAAGATATTTAGGTTGTTACCAGTTTTGGGTACGTATGAATAAAGTTTTTATAAACATTTATGTGAGTATACATTTTTCTCTTGAGTAAATAACTAGAACTGATATTTTTAGGTCATATGGTAGGTGTATGTTTGCATGTATAAGAAACTGCTAAATTGTTTTCCAAAGTGATGGTACTATTTTACACCCCTAATGATTAATAGAATTGAAATTCTTTTAATGATCTTATATATCATATCTCAGAGATATTTATCGGGAAGTATGTGCTCAGTCTTTTGCCCATTTTTAAGAAATAGGTTGTTATTTTATTGTGTTTTGAAGATGTAAAAATATATCTAGAAACAAGTCCTTTATCAAATATATGTTTTGCAAATATTTTTCCCAGTGTATGGCCTGCTTTCTCATTTTCTTGAGAGTGTCTTGTGAGAAACCAAAGTTCCAGATTTTGACAAAGTTCAATTTATCATTTTATTTGCCTTTATAGGGCTTTTGTGTTGTATGTAAGAATTTGTAGTTTTTTCTCTAGAGTCTTAAAATGTTAGCTGTACATTACATTATTGTCTATCTTCAATAATTTTTACAAATGGTATGAGGCTCAATTTTCTTGCATATGAGTATTCAGTTGCTCCAGCACCAGATTTTGAAATATATTCCACCAAATTACCTAGGCACTCTTGTCAAAGATCAGTTGGTTATAATGTATAAGTTTATTGCTGGGCTTTCCATCTTGTTCTGTTCACTTATGGATCTTTCCTTTTACCAATACAAACTTGATTACTGGAGCCTTATAGTAAGTATTAAAATTATTGAAATCATTTAGTCTGAGTTTGCCATCGTTATTCTTCATTTAAACAATTGTGTTCACCTTTGTTAGTTTCTCTACTTTTCAACAGAAATGTTAGTGTCACTGTGTCAATTTCTGCACAGTAACCTGGTTACACTTTGAATAGGATTGTATTGAATTTGTAGATGAGTTAGGGGAGAACTATAGCAGTGCTGAATCATGAACACAACTTTAAACATAGATAGTCACATAAATTATAGTTAATCTAATGCAATCCCTGGTTAGAAAGAAAGCTTGCAAGCAATGGTTGCTTGGGGCCATGTGTTGTATGTCTTTCCTGGGTGTTGTTCACTTCCTTTTGAACAGTCTTTTCCCCAGCAACATGGGAGCACACTCAATACAGTCACGGTGCACATGAACTCTGTGTGCACAGTCACGTCTTTATACCTATCTATGGGCACTAAAACTAGATTTTCTGAGGAGTGAGCTGGCGCTTTGATTTCCTTTCTGCATTTTTTTGTTATTTAAAATGACCTCTGATGATTCAACAGAAAAGAAATAATTACTATAAATAAAAATAGAAGAACTTATGAACAATATTTTTTCTAGGCTCAGGTCAGGAAAAGTATTGTACTATTTGGTCAAATGCTGCCAGAATTAAATTAAAAATGAATTCTAAATCTCAGTTTCCCAGAAGAATAATAACCTTTAAAAGGTAGTATAAATACTCATGATTCTATTACTGAGGAAAGAGAGGAAGAGAGAACATCACTTATCATTGTGCATTTTTGTGTTTCTCTTTGTGAACCAGATTGAAAAGGAGGATCAAGCCCACCCCAAGGAAGAAGTGACCAAAGACTTTCAGGTGAACGGACAGTCTCAGCTTCTGCACTCACTGCTTTTTGACCCATGTGACCTTGGACAAGTTATCTGGCTATATCACGCAGGGACAGACAGCCATGACTGCAGCAACTACCGAAGCCCACCATCGCCTTGGCACGGGGGCTGATGAGCAGCATGCCTGGAGGTGAGAGGGGCTTGTGTGTTGTGTTCCACTGGTGGGTTCTTGCAGAGCTCCTTGGACTCCAGTGCTCCGTTCTCAGCTCTGAGCTCACCTAAAGTCCTTCGCCCTCAGGATGTACGTGGGCCGCTGGGGCCTTCGGACCAGGATAACTGAGGACCAGCCCTTGAGCTGTGCTCCAAACCTTTGTTCCTTCCTCGCCATTTTGTTGCTGAGAATGACTTTTGCTCCTTGACCTTCTTCATTGTCATTAACCCTCCACCTGAGTTTCTCTCTTCCCCTGTGCCACTGGGTTTCTGTTTGACCCCTTCACCAGCTCCCTGTACAAGTCCACAGTCAGAGGCACAGCGAGTTCCAGGAAGACCCAAGTTTTTTTCTAAGTAAGATACTAGGCTACCAAATGATTCAGAGAGGCAAGGAAATTCCCAGGAGGGGAGCTATGTAAATCCAAACTTCAGATATTGCCAATGAGGAAGCTGGGAGAAAAGACATGAGGAAGGAGCTCCTTCCCTCTTCCGAGATCCCTGCATCCAGCCTCACACAGGGTTTGTGAGTTTCCTCCTGGTTTTGGTCTGGGCCAGAGCAACACCAAGCACAGCACATCTGTGTGTGGGGAGAGGCTCGGCTCTGGGAGAGTATCTCTGGGCTCTCTTTTCTCTCCCAGGCACAAGTACTGGGGTGCCCATCTGAGTCCCAGGCTTGCTCTGTATCCAAGGACTGAAGCTGGTCACCAGAGAACAGACTTCCTTCAGGAGCCTTCCCTGGCTTAGGGTTCCACTGTATGCCCAGCAGTGGTCTTGCAGGAACCACTCTCGGACACTTTTTCCATGCAGCTCAGAGTTGGGGACGGAAGCAGAGGAGCTGGACTGGATGTTCAGGCTCTAGCTGGGTTCAATCTACCCCAGCTTGTTGGCTGATTTGTTTACTGGCTCCTAAAGTTGGGATTAGAAAGTGAAAGAAACAGGCAACAGGTCCTTTTTCCATGCTCGCCATCCCGCCAACACATTTCTGCTTAAGAGGCCAGTGGAAGGAAGGTGCTGTACTCCTCCCATGGACACAGGCACACTGCTCCTTCCCACTGTGGCGCAGAAGCCATGTCCATACCCAGCAACACCATGCTCTTGCTTGCTCTATGGTTTCTCCTTTTGTACATGCAAATGCTACATTGCCGTATTACTTAGTTTGATGTTTGTTCTGCTTGTGATTCTCCAGCCCAAGACCTTTGCACAGCTGCCTTCAGCTTAAATATCACCTCAGAGATGCTTCCCTTGGAAATTCAGAGTTGTTTCCATAGTTACTCTCAATCCCATCACTGCAGTTCCATTTGTCTCCAGAGCCCTTATTACCCTCTTGAATTATCTTGTTCATTCCTTTACGTACTTACTACTGGGCTCTCCATTCCCTCTTAATGTAAACACCATGATTGACAGCACTAATTTACTACTCCAGACAACGCTCCACACTAGCCAGAACTCAATAAGTACTTGTTGACTGACTGGATGTTTGTTTGTTTTTTTAATATGAATAAATTTTCAAAAGTTAAGGTGCTTTTGAAAAGTCAACGTTATATGTTGTATGTAGCAAAAACTGTAGGTGACCTTGCAGGGCTTCCGCCCTGCAGACAATGAGGGTGAGGAACAGGAATCTGTGAATGTGGACACTGGGCCACGAAGGGGAGCAGAAGAGTATCCCAGGAACCCACGAGACACTAGAGCATGTTGTGGAGAAGGAGGCAGCAGAGTGAGTAGATAAAGGAGGATGGAGCCAAGAACTGGGGAAGAGGGAGGATTGTGGGTGGCAGGATAGAATCTGGGACACAGGTTATCAGACACAGAATTGGGTGCATTTCCATTGGAAAATGGAGAGGGGAAAAAGGAAAATGCAGGTTCTGGTGGATTTTCAGGGTTAGTGGCAGGAGTTTGAGATTGTTCCTGTGTGTGGCTTTAATTTTCTCTGTGAAGTAGAAGATAAGATGAACTGTTGACAATGGAGTGGTGGGGGATGGTGTTTGGGGTCATATATATATCTCTATATGAGGATGGTGAGAGGATTATGAGGAAATCACTTCATCCCAGGTCTTTAAAACTTTCTTAAGACAAACCTTTCCTGTGTATGAATTTAATTAATAGGTTGATTTATATTTCATCACTAAGTTGTTGATAACTTCATATTTATATGTAAATCCAAGGTCTAAACTTGAGATCCATATGGTCTTAGATGGAAGATGAAAGTATTGCAGAAAGAGTCTAATCTTCTCAGGGAATAAAGAATTATGAGCAAACTCTCACTATGGGAAGCTGCAAAAAATTCCAACAGATCACAGCAAGATGGGGCTGTGGATGAGAGAGTAATTTACTGAATGTGCATCTGAGCTGCTATCTGAATAGCAAAGACATGTGGAAATTCTGGTTCTCGCAGGACGGTAGTCTGACTCCGTAGCTCATGTCTCAGTGACATAAACACGGTACCAGGTATCTCTGCTTTAATGAAATGAAATGTCCTTAATGGACAAACATGATACTGTTGTGTCAACAGTAGAGTGTACAGTTATAATTTGGAGAGATTTTGCATATCCACTCTTCTTATTTGTAACGCAGTTACAAACACAGGGGTATTGGTTGAGAATAGTGGTAAAAAGAACTTTCAAAATTTTTATTAAATTTTTTTAACTTGTAAAATTTTAATGCATTAATATATTTTTAGCATTTCCTTTTAATTTATTTTGTAATGAAGTACCATTGTTTTACATCCTTGTTAAAAATAACTTTTTAAAATTGAGTATCAGCTATGCTTCTATCCTCTACCATAGACACTTTGTGTTTGAAATGGGAGAGGTCAGTCATGGTGACTTTATTGTTATTATTTATACCCTGGAAGTTTTCATGCTGAGCTTGGTAAGGTCCTGGTGTACTTGGCAGTGTCACCGAATGACATGCCAGGGAGGCAGAGACAGCAGAGCCACACCTCTGCATCAGCCAAGTCTGGCTTTACAGTCTACGCTGACATCAGATTTTACATAGGTGAAGGATTCTGCTGGAGTAACAGAGTCTGCCAATGGCTACTCTGATGATGAAAACCAAATGTTGATAGAATTTTTATATTAGTAATTTTCTAAATGATGTATTGAATCGAAGAGTATATTTGGCATTACTGCATAAATTTGGGTTTAGTTGACTAGTATTTCAGTGACTACTTATTTCCTCTTAAGCCTTAACCTACTACCACGTTGAGTGTTTTGACTTTTGATCAACCGGCCAGGCTCATTCAAATGATGGGTGAGCAAAAGAGTATAAATTAACAAACAGTGCTGATAATGACACCTGTATTTTTTTTTTAAACATTTATTTATTTATTCATACAGAACTGGGGTACAGGCCAGAGGCTCAGGGGTGGTGAGAGGATTCATCAGAGACACAGTGGGGAGCAGAACAGGCAGATCAGTGAAGTACACTGCTGAGGGGAGCAGCGGGCGGGTCAGGAGAGGTCTGCTGTGCCATGTGGTCACCTCCGGGGCAGGCGGGAATCAAACTCATGCAGAATTGGCTTAAGCTTCTTAGTGCTGTGCTTTAATCCGCTGCACTCCCAGGGAGGGCCTACACCTGTATTTTTAAAGAAATTTATGTGAAAGGACCACATTCCACCTGGCACTAAAAATCCATTTCTGTTGCATAAACTATATGCATTGACTATAAAAATTATATTAGAAATATATAAAATAGACTGGAGGAGAGTGGAGAAATGAATGGTTACATATTAGAGATGTACTTTTACTTCATAATACATCACATATCTATCAGAGTTAAATCGTTTCATTCAAAAATAGCTATTAAGAGAGTACAACTAAGTTTTAAAAAAAGTGTTAGCCTGAATTACAAAGTACCTTTCAGCTTGGATTTTGAAAAACTGAGTCCATTTGCCACCTGAGGCTGGAAGCCTGTGGGGACCAGTGGTGATACCTGGAGTGACTGGGCAACAGCTTCCTGTAATCTCAAAGGGGAATTTTGGAGAAATAATGTAATTAGGATGCAGAAAGAAAGTACCTTTTTATGCAAGAGTCTAAATTTCTAAGGGTTCCTTTAGCCAGGGGATTAAAAGTCTCCAGCAAAAGGGTGTCTGTTTGAGAAGGCAGCTAACAGGCAATGGGAGATCTGTGGTGGTCAGTTAATGAGAGACACTCCTGACAAACAGGAGGCTTTCAGCATAAAATGAGCCCTCAGGGCAGAAGGTTAAGAGCCTTTTGGGCCACCTTTGTTAATGAATAAAGGGCCCAAAACAGAGGTAGATATGTTATCAGACACTGAAAATAGCTGTTTACTTCCAGGCAACCTGTTTGATTAATGATGGTAGAGAGATACCTCTACTGGGTTCACCATCAAAGACAGTCAGGGAGTCTGTCACTTAGAGGGTGTGTGAGTGAACACTCTGGTAGCTTTTCACCCATTTAATCATGTTTTCATGCAGATCAAAGTACAATTATCCCCAATGTCTCATTTCCCTTCACCCAGGTAGGAAGCCAATTCACAACTAATTCCATCCTGGGCACCGTCTTGCTTATAGCAAGAAAGTGAGAACCGGCACAGTTGGGAGGAGAGAGCCCAGGTGCACACCCAGTGGCCAGTCCAGCACGCAGGTGCTCTTACTGATAGGAGTCACTCAGTAGGTCTTCCTGGATTTGGTGTTATTTATGAGATTTTACAAATATGCCAGTCTTTGGGTTTGCTGTCTGCAGTCTTGACTCAGGAAGGCAGCTTCTTTCTTTTCTATAGGAGACTTTTGATGAATTTGAAAGGAAAAAAAAAAAGCCAGGTGCAGACTTGGGCTTTTTGCAAGGTGATCGAACAGAGTTTTACATAAACTGTTTGCACTATAATTCACCCTCCATTTCTTGATTCTCCATGAACAGTCTCTGCAGCTGACAGTTTCCTTTCTTTGTCTTCTGCCTTGTAAGCTTTCTGAGTCAGTCCTTGTTTTCTGCTGAGGGAGATGGTTAAAATCTCTACTGCCAGCTGCAAGATTTTGCATTTATTTTCAACCAGAGCTTTGGTTGCAAGTGGTAAAAAAAGGAATCATTTCCCCAACTTTTCCATCCAGCTGATGCCTTGCTGACACCTCATTATTTCTCTTGGAATGTAAATGGTGTCTGTCTTCTTCAACTCTTGTTAATGTGAATTTTGGAGTCATCTGACTTCCCTTACTGTTCATCTTTCTACCGGACCAATCTGCTAACTATTTATTTATTTTGGATTTAAAAAAATGTATTAGTTTATTGGGCCCTCCCTGGTGGCACAGCAGGTTAAAGCATAGCACTGAGAATCTAAAAGCCGCTTCTGCATGAGTTCGATTCCTGCCTGCTCCGGAGGTGACCACACGGCGTGGCAGACCTCTACTGACCCACCCGCTGCTCCCCTCAGCAGTGTACTTCGTCGATCTGCCTG
>NW_004567105.1:66919797-66945832 GCF_000260355.1 Condylura cristata | reverse complement strand
TCCACCTCCATGAAATGTCTCTGGTATATAGTTGTTCATTATTATTATCCACCCACCCCCAGTCCTTTATGAGTGAAACTATCTAGTATTTTTCTTTTTCTTTGTGGGTTTTTTTTAAAAGATTTTATTTATGCTTACAGAACAGGGGTACAGGCTAGAGGTGTGGTGTGTGAGAAGATTCATCAGAGAGAAAGTGGAGAATCGAACAGGCAGATTGACAAAGTACACTGCTGAGGGGAGCAGCAGGCGGGTCAGGAGAGGTCTGCCTCGTCACGCGAGTCAGCTTCCTGGCCGGGGATTGAACTCGTGCTGCAGTGGTTTTGGAGAGCTTCATAATGCCGTGCTTTAACCCATTACACCACCAGGGATAGCCCCTTTGTGGGTTATTTTGCTAAGCATGATCCCTTCCAGCTCCATCCATGTTGCTGCAAAAGGCATGCTAACTCTTTTTAAAATGATCCCATCTACTTTCTTCCCTGTGATTTTTCTCTCGGTGCAAATATCAAGATTGAGCGGTTCTAAAGGAAGGCAAGTTTATTCAGGAGTTCAACGCCACTATTTTTTCTAAGCTCCCAGTTCTCTCTGAGACTTAGAGCTTGCCTGATTTGCTCACCACCTCCTTCGGAGAGGAGGGCAGCTGAGGACAGACCCAGGCTCTCCAGCATCCTTCCTTCCTCTTCTTCCAGCTCCTGTCTTCCTTTCTTCTCTTTTCCTCATCACATGATTTTTTTAATTGAAATTCACAAAAATCTCAGTTTTTAGATTTCTAGTAGTGCTACTAATGTCTTTTATTAATAGGTATTTTTATTTCCTGGGCTTTACACCATCTCTTCACGGCCTTCTCTAGCTCTGTAGCCACCGTTGAGATTCAGCCCGGACCAGCACCACTTGGACTCAAGTGGGTCTCTTGGACGGGTGACCAAGAATGGCCCCGGAGAGGGGATGCTGAACCCCAGCCAGGTGCACTCTGGCTCCATGTCTCAAATCCCAGTTTTGCTGACTTCCCTCACATCAGGTGCCAAGGTGTCCCTGTACCTCGTAGACAAGCTCGCCTGTGTTAGGACGGCAATGTCACTGCTGGATCTACTCCTGTAGTTTGCTTCCATTTCTAGTTTTCATTTGCTGCTACTTGCATTATCTCCAGTCCTTAGCCATGAAAACCCAGTTTTTCATGTGAGCCTTCGTTTTTCTTCTGGTGTAAGTTTCCCTTCAGTGAGCTCTTGGGGTCCTAATAAGGGAATCGTAGGAGTTCAGTACAGATCTGGGAACATTTAGCACTGTGTGTGTGTGTGTGTGTAAGGTTGTGTGTAAGCGAGTGAGAGAGAGAGACAGAGATTCTCTTCTATTTGCTTCTTCTGCTTCTCCCTGAGCTCTGGGGTAGAAAGGCGCCCTCCCTTCTCTCAGAATCATCTGCAGATAGGTGAGGTGGAGGTACAGGGCTCATGGTAGGGGCGAATGTTGTGCTGTTCCTTACCAGAGTAGAGCAGGTTGGACTGGCGTGTCTTTCTATTCCCCCTTCTTCCGGCTTATGAAATCAAATTTGTTGTGAAAATGAAAAAGCTTTAGTGCACATATATCACCTTACAAAGCTCTATCAAGCCACTTCTTAAGGCAGCTCTGTTTTCTGAACCTCTTAGACTCCCACTGGGAGATAACTGATTTAGAACAATGATATATAGTGATGTTCTCACACAGTCTGGAATTCTGTGATTTAAATGAACTATGCTGTTTTTAGTTTGAATAAAAAGAACATAAGATATACACCACAGGACAGTCAGATCCATATGGCTCCTGTGCCTGTGCGTGTTGGGGGGGGGGAGGGTGTGGATACAAATGGAATTGCTCAGTTTCCTGAACTGCGGAGTTGTTGACAGCTGGTGCCTATCAAAGCTCATCCTGGTGGCCCATGCTTTCATCCAATAATTGCTTTTTCTGCCTCTCATCTCTCACGGTGGTTGGGCTAAACCTTTCCAGTCTAGACACCTCACTTGCCCTGGCCCCACCACTCCCACACCTTTGTTCATTGAACAGATGAACACTGACTAGAACCTCTTAGATTCTCTCTCTCTGTCTCTATTTCTGGAAAGAGTCCTGTCAGGCCCTCACGAGCTAGTGGACAAGAGAAAGAGCCTGCATCTCCAGTGCGTGAAGAGGACAGACTGGCTGCTTTTAGAACTCTTTCTTTCTTTGCTCACATGCTCACTCTTTGGACGAATTGTGTGACCAGAGGGCATGAAGTTGTCGGGTTTACTCAGCTTTAGACCAGGCCCATCCCTTTCAGTATCTACTTCTGAAGAAGGTATGGGAGGTCAACCCAGAATGCATAGAACTAACCCCTGGGAAAATAAAATCCAACTTCAGTTTCACGGTTTCTTACCCCCAGCAGTGCTGTGAAGACACCACCCCATTGTCTTCTGACCTCTGTCATTGCCAAGGAGAAATCTGCTTTCTGTCTCCGTGTCCCTCCATTGTAAGTAAATTATATTTTCTCTTTGGCTGCTTTTATGATTTTTTTTCTGTTTGTCTTTGGCGTTCTGAAGTTTCACTGTGGTGTCACTAAGTATGATTTTTTAAAATTTATTTTGTTTAGGACTCAAGTCTCTTCAATCTGAAGACATATATCTTTCCTCAGGGATATTGTACAACCAGCAGAGTGTCGAAAATTCAAAATTATCAGCAAGAATATAGGGAAAACTCCCATAAGCCTCCAATGAGAATTTATAAACTATACGACACCACCAGGGATACTAGCAAAGCAGCATATTGTATAATTGATGATTAAACAATTGTAATTTTAGGCACCCAGCCTAGAGAAACCTTGCGTTTATAGACAAAGGAGAGTCACATAAATCTGTTCAGTGAAGTGTTGTTTTCCATCAGAAATAGAAATAGAAAGATGTTTGTCATAATGTCTGCCAATAGGAAAGTGAATCAATAGTGAAATATTCATGAATCAAGTTCTAAATAACAATTAAAACAAATGAATCAGATACACCTACAACAGATAGATAAATTTGGAAAACAAAATGAGGAATATAAAAAGTGAATAGTAGATGATAATTGCAATATGATACTCTGCATAAATTTTAACAACTCACCATCCTCTAATTGCCCGATAAGCAGAAACCATAAGCTCTCACACGCTCCCTGTAATGCAAGTTTTCAAAATGACTATAAAATAAAGGGCTATCCAACAACTATCTATTTTTTTGGAAATTGAAAAGATTTGAAATAATTGCTGGTTTGAAGACACGCCAGAAATTAAAAACTTTATAGAAATGGTTAACCATATTAGTCAGACACAATTGTGTTTGGAGAGAGAAGTGGGAGACCAGTGATCAGCCCCGGGCCCCTCCAAAGTTACAAATCTTATGAAACAAAACACCTGCTCAGAGTCAGCTTTGCTGGTTTCTGACAGGGGGAAAATTTTGGGGGATGAGTTAGTGTACACCCCTCCCTCCCAACCTTCTTTTAGTGATAGGCAGGAAAACAGAAGATAACAGAATGTTGCAGAATGTGGAGGATGTAAGATGGACAGTATTCAGAGGTGGAGGGAACTGAGAGCAAAGGAGAGAGAGGGTGTCTGGAGCAGACGTGTGCTGGGAGCTGGGGCTGCCTAGCACAGGCAGGTGCTTGAAGCACCACCTATGACACAACCCTGTGTCCTTAACTGGCCAACTTTCAGGACAAGTGAGAACAGGGATGCAAGGCAGGAGGATGTCCTGGGGTGGGAGGGGAAACCAGAGAGCAGGGAGCAAGAGCGGTAGAGCCAATGAGATGTAGCTCAGGACACCTCAGGCCCAGCCCTCTCGCCACCAAGGCAGCTAGCAGGGTGAGGTCAGAGGGTCCCTGTTTCTCCGCCTGCGGAAGCCATGGCTCGCTGCGGAAGTGGCAATAAAAAGGCAGGGGCATTGAACTACACAGAGCCTAAGGTAGAAATGTTTCTCCTGCCTATATTCAGGTGCTAAATGAACAACAGAGTGAGAATCTTGACCACAGTTTCCAGCAGTGAGACAGGTGAGGTCATTATGCTCCTGGGAATAACAGCAAGGGGCACACCAGGGCCACCAGGAAGAGCAATTAGCGGGGGGCCCCACTAAGCCCCCCAGGGAAACTTCACATCCCTCAATCATCTTTAGATTTTGTCCAAGTCAGACCCATCCTCAAAGCTTGTGGGCTCTCTCCAAGGAATCCAGAAGATGCTCAGTTACTACAGAGTGCAGAATTGGAGAGGCGATAACATAATATGTGTTAATTCATGTAAAAACTTTGGGTAGTAGCACAGAAATGTTAATAACTAGAAATGACTGAATTGCCTGTTTGTCTGTTGTGGAAATAAAACCTTCTGGGAATGGATCAAGAATATCTGGGAATTACTTGAAGCTTGCGGGTGACTAAGTATAATGTGCCTTGGCGATCCTAATGAAAATGTGCGTTAATTCACTTGCATACTTTGAAGGCTTGATTCTGGGGAACATTACTCTGACTGTTGCAGAAATTATACGAAACCCCCAAAAGATGTTATATAAGCTTCTAAAGTGGGGCTTCTCAACCTTCACAACCGGTACATTACTCTGATAATTCTAGATCTCAATCGATCTTTATACCTGATGTTGTGATGGGTATTAGAAAGACTGAGGTGTATACCCAGTTGTCCTGGAAAATACTTAACAACTGGCTCTCTGGAAATCCTGATTCATAGTGTTTGCCAGTCCTCAGGGTGTAAAAGCTTGCACTACAGCCAATTTCAAGCTCTGCACCTGACATCTCTGAAAGCAGAATTAGGGGATGTGCGTAGTTGACTCTTGTGAGTAAGGAACACACTACTGCATGGGTCCGTTGGCTTGTGTGAAACTAATTTTTTTTTTAAGTAAAAATGCTACTTCAGAATTTAAAATGATTCTAGAGAATAAAAGTATACCAAGGGGAAATAAACTAAATTCAAACTGAGGAGCTCAAGTGGAGCAAGTTGACAGATTTCTCTGGACACTTTGATAAAGGATTTTTCTATGTTACACATTTTATTATCATTATTATTTTTAATTATTATTATTGTGGCGAAGAAGTATCTATGTATCACACTGAGTGTACTAAATTCTTAGTTTCTTTGATATTCCCCTAGAGGGAGGCAGGGTTTTCCTTCCAGATGCAGAGCTAAGAGGATGCTGATGGAAGAATCCATGGGAGCTGCATACTGTGAAGCCAGCTGAGTTGAAGGTCAAGGTAGAGGAAAAGATGGGCAACCTTCTGATTTTTGGGGGGCAACAGTGAAATACAGTCCCGTAGTATAATGTAGTATAAAATAATATATATGTCTATTTTCATTAACATTAAAAGAAAACCAGAAAAAATGTTCAAAAATTTAAAAAGTGGATCAATAAGCTATTCTATTAGAATAAGGAAAGAAAAAAGCTCATTAAAATAGAGGTGAATTACAAGAAAAGAAATACAATCAAGGAAAATAAATAATGAACTTTTTTTAGTATAAGTATTTACTAAATATGGCATGGAATATACCTATATTCAAAACGAATTGATGTTTATGTGAAATTTTAAAAAGGTAGAGGTTAGTTGGAAATACAAATCAGAATTCATAGACATTTTTTAAGTACTAGGCTTTGTCTATTCTTCTTCCATAGTGATTTGTGCAGATGGATATTTTTGCTGCAATCCTGTTATATTCCAATAAGCATGTGGAATAAGCCTATTTGTAGAACTACTACTTGTGACTTCTAAAACTGTTTTCCAATCATGGGAACAAATACCCTTGGTCAGGGGGAAATAATCAGAATCAGTTTGGGAATTCTAATGTTGAAAGAAAGTAAGATGGCATGAGGGCATCAGAGAATCTTCAGTCCATAAAAATACAAAAGAAAATATAAAACAAAATTGCCCGATAAAACACCTGATTTCTCAAATGGTTTACTGAAAAGGGTGTATAGGTGTCTCTGCTATTTGAAGGTGAGGTGGTCTTGTGAGCACTTTCCTATGTGTTCCTGTGAACTTTTTTCCATAAGCCAACCTGACAGAAAGTAAAGAAACAAGTACCATTCATTGATTTGAAAATCTTTCAAGCATTCCCGGTCCCCAAAATCAACCTACCAAATCATGCTAAATAACACACAAGAAACCTAAAAGTATACTCACGTACAGTAGAGGCAGGAACGATATGATAAATACACAGACAGTTGAAAAGTACTTCCGGGGAGGAGCTTGTCTGGCCCACGCTGGCTGCCTGGGGGTAGCGGCTACCCCAGAGTAGCTGCTGCAAAACAAATGCTGATGATAGTTTTACTTCTTGCTTTTTGTCACAAAAGTAAAATGCTGCTTGGGTTTCTACCAGTTAGTGAAAACAGGTATTAATGTAGGCATGTGTAAAATGCAAATGGCATAATGTGAGCATTTTTCTTCTTTAAAGATTTATGTATTTGTGCATGCAGTACTAGGGTACTAGCCAGAGGTGCAGGGGGTGAGAAGATTCCCCAGAGACAAAGTGAGGAGCAGAACAGGCAGATCGATGAAGTACACTGCTGAGGGGGGCAGTGGGCAAGACAGAAGAGGTCTGCTGCGCCATGGGGGTCATCTCCCTGGCAGGGATTGAACTTGTGCTGAAGTGGCTGTGGCTAGCTTCGTAGTGCTGTGCTTTAACCTGCTGCACCACCCGGGAGGGTCCACAATGTGAACTTTTAAGTAAGAGCTAGGGAAGACCTATCTATTGGTTAGTCCAAATGATTTGAAAATGCAAGTTGCTATATTTTTGTCTAAAGAGATGGACCTCTAACAGACCACCATAGTAGGAATATAAGGGGATGTTAGCAATATTCCGAAGATCTCTGTGTAATGTGGTTTATCTACTAGGAAGGGTGCAAGCTTATTGGAGAGAGTCAGGACTTCTCGTGATGCTGGCGATCATCTGGGGATGGATGCCTTTGAAGAGCTGTTTCTTTGATCTCCCCAGGAGTAAATGACAATCATTCCTAAGAATTGCTAGCAGAAGGTGCACAGCGGGTGGAGACATCCTCTGAAGATCATGCTGCGTTTTATCAATTAGCCAGGACACGGCAACCATTGAAAGTTATACTTTGTGACATAAGGTCATTTGTCCAACACCAGTTCCCTTTGCATAGGCAGGGGAGCTATGTCCTCTTTCTATACTATTTTTATTGTCACATGGTAGCATCTCAGATGGCAAGTCAGAAGCAAGCCTGCCTGCAGGAAACCTCACCACAAGGGGAGAAATCTCACCAATCAGTGTCACAGGATGGTAAATGGACACTAGTGGATAGAAAATTGAATGCGCACTATGGAATGGAAAAAAAAAATGGCGTGTTGGTGACACAGACTGTTAAAGATAATTGAAAAGTAAAAGAAGAAACAAACAAAAGGAAATATACCATAAAATGTAAATTAACAAAACTCTTTCTAGCAAAATTTTAAATTTAGGAAAGACTAGGAAATAAGTGAAGGAACAGAAAATAGAATGATAAAGGGTAAATCTGGACATAAACTGGTGAAGAAAAAACATATTTTCACTAATCACAAACAAAAGTATGAAAATCAAGTGGGAAACAGGTTAATATTATGGCAGCTGATGTCTACAAGAACTAAACGTACAATAAAATAAGTGAAAAAAGGACATAACAGGTGGTTCTTTGCAAAACCTTTATCTTAGACACATAATAACAGTTCAAACAAAATTGGAAGAAAACCAACAACAGATTTGCCACAGGCAAAGGCTAAGATGACCCCAAATATATGCAACCAGAAGAGAAACCACTTTGCCCAAAACGGGTAGTAGAGCAGTCCTGCTGGGACATATGTTGGGGGTTTTGGGTGGAAAGTGAGTGGGATAAAGGGAGGACAAAGAAAAGAGAGCTTTGGCAATGTGCTCATCTAGAAATGCAAGGATGGCGTCTCGGCTTGCTTGGGATTCTCCTTATGTTCTCATGAAGACAGAGCAAATAAAAACCACTCTATTTATAAATGTTTTGTGCTACTCAGTCTTTCTACTTTGTCTTTAAATGTCATTCATGACTAATGTATTTCATTCTACCTTCAGACTTGAATAAAGATTTCTTGACTTGAATTTCATTAATAGAAACTCTCTGCTTATTAGACATTCACATAATGGAATAATGTATAGTTGAAAATGAATGGAAATTTTGTTTGTTGCTATTGAATAATCTCCAAGACAAATAGTTGGAGAGAGTAAGATTGGGTTGAAAAACAGAACATGATATTCCTCAGTGTTATCCTGAATGGTCCTAAGAAAGCTTAAATGACATATCATTGCCAGTCAAAAGTGTGTAGCAAGTTTATATCAAATTGAAGAAAAAAATTAAGATAATTCATATTGCTACTTGCCAATTGAATTCATTGTCAGTTGACAACTTGCTGGGTTATGAAGAGAATGTGTTTAGTCATCAGCATTTATCAATTTGTTTCAGTGTTTTGCCAAGACTGAGGTAGGAATTCAATACGAATCAGGGAACCTAGAATCATCCTGCACAAATGCTAGCCCTTCCTCCCACTCAGTGATAAATCAATTGAGTCTGTGACTGAACAATTTTCAGCGGTGGAATATCATACTCTTTGAGAAGTTATAGACTGAATAGAATGTAAATATTCTAGTTACCAAGGGAAATAGGAATTCATTAAATAAATAATAATAAAGACTCAAGTCTAAAAAAACAAACAAACAAAAGGCAGATTTTTATTTTTCCAAGAATTTGCTGTCTAAATAAACAACCATTAGAGGGAGCTCTGGTTGCAGCTCAGAAACAAAATTACCCTTCATGAATTGATAGTGCAAATGTGCAAAGACTCAGAAAATATATAACTTTTAAAAAATGAAATAAGAATCGACTAGGTATTCTTTAGATCACCATTATGTATATCTGAACTAGCTGGTAAACTTGCCTCATGGAGTAAAGCTGGGTGGAGAGGGCAAGGCACTGGGTTTGAGTCCAGCCACATCATAAAGCAGCTGTGTGCCCTTGAGTCAGTTGTTTCCTTCTTTTTCAGTCCATTTCCTCTCCTGAACAATGAAGAAGATGACAGTGATTAGTGTTTTTCTCTAGATGGGAGAATTCTAGGAGAATTAAATTTTTTTCCTCCAAGACAGCCTTCTTGAAATGTTACATTCTACAAAGCTGATGGTCTTGAAAGAACTACTGTAACCACATCCTCAGTCATGTGGATGATCCACTCGCACTCAAAACCAGCCTCTGTAATGCCGTTTCTGAGTTCTATTGACAAAACATTTGTACCAAGTGATCCCTGTCTTGAAGTGACAGCACTGAACTTTTAACATGTTCCTAAGCTTCTCTGGATGACTAAGGTTGGTGTTGTCAAAATGACAACAGTTGACTTATCATACTCATGATATAAAGACAAATTTTCTCTTCAGCAGAGATAATGTACAATTGAAAGCATTGTTATAGGATAGGCTTTAGAGTCATAAGTTGTTTGGCAAGTTGAGATTCTGATTTCATAGAATGAAAATCATTGCAGAAGAGGAATATAGTTATTACTTTCATTTCTTGGGTTTATGAGGAAAGATTAAAAAACTTGCATCCAGGCAAGTGAAAAGTGCATGATAATAAATTGTGCTGAATAAGCCACATGCAATTAAGAGTTCTCTGGAAGTTTGGAAAGAGAATTGATTCTTACTCAACACCTATGCCTTCAAAAACTCTAGATCTTAGCAGATGGAAATATACTCACAGAAAGTAAAGTCTTGTTTTGGTGCTATCAATTCAAAACAATTTAGCAGCAATAGCTGTGCAGATTTTCAATACATTCTCATTATTTTGGACAGCGCACCTTTATTGAGAAGTACATAGTAATAATGGGGCATAGGTAAATGAAAAAATAACTCTGAAAATAAAAATAAAATAGGCCAACAAGTAAAAAATAAAAATAAAATAGGCCAACAAGTAAAAAAATCCCCAACTTTACAAACACTGTATGTTTTTCTATTTTTAAACCAGTATCAATGTTTCACTTTGCAACACAGCATCAACCATTGCATTTAGCTGGATAACTTAAAAGAAAGCAGTTTTGTAGTTTTGGACCATTACCCAAAAAATGCATCATGTCAAGGAAAGGGTGTTAATTAAGTCTTTACCTTCATATCAAATCTCCTTGGTATCCACCAACAGTCCACTCAGCATGACTTGGCTTCCCAAGTCTCTGTTCTCTGAGTCTTAGTGCTTTCCTGCTATTCCTACACAGACCTAACCTGACTATATGGAAGGAAAAGAGTCAGCAGGGAAGTTTTTCAAAGTAGTTCATCCATTTGCAGAACTCTGGGAATGGACTGTGTTATGCTAACTCAGCATTCTGGTATTTCCTGCTAAAGCACATGATTCCATAGATGACAGTGAAGAAGATTTGCTGACAAATATAGCTTTGAGCTTCTTTTGCTAGCATGGCCCTACCTCAACAAAGACTTGACACACAAATGCTAAGAGAATTTGCAGGATGGTGCTAAGCAAACCCTGGAATTAGAGAAACTGCTTAGAAGTTTCTCTTTCTTAAGAACAGGAAAAAAACTTTAGACCTGCATTGACCATGGGAAAATCTCAGTGTTGGTCCAGTCCAAAGGGATAAATGACAGGGCTGGACACAAGCAAATAACTTGATGTCCCATCAAGAGAATGACCATAAGCATTTATTCAAGAGGAGAGGGTGGGCATGAGAGTGGACCAGAGAGGGGTGGTAGGACTGGTAACCTCAGCCTGCTCCCTTGCTAGAAATATCCAGACCTTCCTCAGTAAAACAAAACTTTGTATGTGACCCAATGAACCCTCCTTGTTGGTGTTCTATGAGATCCTACTGCAGATCCCACTCTTTTCTCAAACCATAATTCTTTGCAACCCCTTGTTACCTTTCCAATGATGGTACACTGGGCAACCACCCAGCTGATCTGCTCTTACCTAACTCTCAGGAGAGCATCAGGAAAACAAGGGCTGGTCAGGTACATACAGGCTGTTCTCTGAGAAGTCAGTTCTTCTTTCTGACCTGTTTTTTCAGTTGCCCTATTCCCTTCTCCTCAGGGTCTTTCTCCTACCACCCCTAACCCCCTTCCAAACCCTCCACCCCGCATTGAGGTTCTCTTTGTATCCCTCCATTTGCAGGCAGTTTTGACAAATGTGATTCATTTCCATCTGGAGTCAAGTCTCTACCCCCAAAAGGAATGCTTTACTTCTGGTTGGTGGACAGCAGGAAACAGAAGTTACAAAGCCTTTTGTTTCTGAGCCAGGTGTGAGACTCAGCACTGAAGGGTAATGCTGAGAGTGGCAGCAGTAAGTCCACAAAGTCCAGCTGAAACAGCTCCTGATCCAGGCAGGGAAGTTTCCTGGTTCTTTAAAGACGAATAGGCATTGGTTTTGATGTAAGCAATAAGATATAAAGTCTTCAGAAGACTAAATGCAGGGCCTGGAGTGAAGAATGGAGGCTTCATTATAGATATTGATCTCACCCTCACCACACCCTGACAAAATGATAGCCAAAATAAAAAGTGACATAATCAATCTATATGAACAAAGACAATTAAAAAGGGATATTCTTTCTAAGAGAGTTCACCCAGTTTTGGTGAGCAGAGTATGAATACCGGAGGAGAACAGTGTAGTACTGGCTGGGTAGTTACAGACAAAATGGGACCAGACTTATATGAAACCCTCCCCAGAAGTTTAACACTTGGAGATACCTATAAATGAAAAATTGGCAAAGATTTGGACAGTTAAATTTCCTGAAGGTCTTTAGCTGGTCTGAACTGAATTCATTTGGGAAGAACCTGACTTGAACTGACAGGAGGCTACTTGTTGTCTTTGTTTTTTGGAGTAGATTTGTACACTTCAATATTTCATTGCAGAAATATTGATGTTTGAGAAGTTTTATTTATAAAAATGTCAACAAGAGTTGTAATATAACTCTTTTGGAGAGACAGAGAAAATTAGGAGTAAGATTGAGGATGTAACAACTGAAGCTTCAAATACCCCAAAAGAAGTAAAGGCAAAAGCACAATGCTGTAAAACTGATATAGCAACAAATGTCAGGGAAGATACATTCTTCAGAAATAAGGTAACAAATACTTAGTAGTCCTATAGCCCTAGAAAAGTAGATGTTCAAATAACTCCTCTAGTAATTTCTACCAAACAGTCAAGGAATAAATCATTTAAGCTTACTATCTCTCTGAGATAATATAAAAAAGACTATTTCCAAACTGATTTTAAGGTGCTGCTTTTTTTTTTTTTAAGATTTATTTATGTATGCATACATGAACTGAGGTACAGGTCTGAAGCACGGGGTCGGGGGGTGGTGAGAGGATTCACCAGAGACAGAGTGGGGAGCAGAACAGGTGTATCTACGGAAATATATTGCTGAGGGGAGCAACAGGTGAGACAGGAGAGGTCTGCCATGCCATGAGGGTCACCTCCCTGGCCAGGGATCAAACTTACGCTGCAGTGGCTGTGATAGCTTCATGGTGCTGTGCTTTAACCCATTGTGCCACCAGGGAGGGCCCTTAAGGTGGTGGTTTTATCTTTGATAACTCTCAGGATAGCATGGGAAAGGAAATTTTTGGCTTAAGTATCACTTATGAACATGAATTTAAACTACTAGCAAACTAAACACAATGATGTAGCAAAGTGATAATACATAAACACAAAGTAGGACTAATCCCTAGAGAATGATACTAGTTTAACATAAGAACATTAGTAAATAGCATATGTAACCCACCACTTTAACAGATTAAGGCATAATCATTATTATTCCAGCTAGTAAAGAAGAGGCATCTGACAAAATTCAGCATTGATTTGTGATTTAAAAATTAATAAATCTACCAGAAAGAACGCCCTTAATCAAGTGGTATTTTAATAACTCCACAGCAAATACCTTTCCCTTTGGTGAAAGATAAGTTTTACTACTGAAGTCCAGGACAAGACAAAGACACCTACTATCACCACTACACTTCAGCATTGTTTTGGAGGTCTTAGCCAAAATGAATATAAAGAACAAATTTGACATTTTTACAGATATAATCACAATTCAGAAGAATTGATAGATCAGACTAAGCAAGTTTTGCAATTTGTTGGATACATATATATTTCAAATTGATTTATATATTTCAACAGATTTATTTTGTGCAACTTGACAAAATGATTTTAAAATTTAAAAGGAATTGCAAAGGGCAAAGGATAGCAATGATCGTCTTGAAGAATGAGGTAGAAGACTTGCCCTACTAAACATCAGGATTGATGTAAAGTTTTAGTAGTCAAGACAGTTTGGAATTGAAACAAGAATAGAAAAATATCCCAGTGGAACAGAATAGAGAGCCTGGAGGCAGATCAGTGTTTTATATGTAAAGAAGGAGTCACTGAAGATCACTGGAAGAAAAGACTTCAATAAATCATATATGGTTTAATAATAGTGTTTAATTATCAATATAATAAAGAGGAATCTGACATCTTTTGAGGTCATATACAAAGGTCAGTCCAGGTGGATTAAAGTGAAAATTATAAATATTTTGCAAGTAAAAAAGGAGAATATTTTCATGAATGAAATGAAAAATGATTTTTTAATATGCAATAAAAAAAATGTTGACCAAAAATGTAATGATTAATAAGCTTGGACACATTAAATAGCTTTCCTCGGTAGTGACCCTGTAGAGTAAATGTTAGAGACACAAAAAGAAAATGGGCTGATATCACAGATGTATCAAGAGAACTTCTCTTCCACAAATCAGAAGACTTAACCAAAAACTGGGCAAAAGTCTTGATTATACACTTTACAAGAAAGGCCACTAAACATATGGAAGGTCTTGCAATCTTAAACTAATTAAACTACAAATAAATAGTACTAAGTATATGGATATCTATTATACAGTCAACAGGTTAGTACCAACGATAAAATTCTGATAATATCAAATAATGTATAGTGTGAAGAGCTTTCACTTACTGTTAAGAGAACATGAATTGACAACACTATTTTGGAAAAACAGTTTGGCATTATCTAGTGGATTTGAACAGATGCAAATTCTGTGACTCAGCAATGTCATTCCTTAGTGTATAAAATAGGAATAACGATGTTCATGTGCACCAAGAGACGAGTATAAGAATGCTTATTACGTTATTGCTTTTAATAGCCCCAAACTGGAAGTAACCTGAATGTTAATTCGTAACAGAACTGATAGTTAAGTGTGGATTGATAAATGGTCCTTGATTCTCATCAGCATGCTAATGAGTGAAAGGAGTACAAGACGAGAGAATATATATGGAATGATTATATTAGCATATATTATATTTTATAGGCACAAGATTGCCTGGAATCCCAGTGTGAGAGAAGTCAATTTTCTTTGCTCTCCATTTTCTTTGTCTACCTGCTTGTTTTCAGATATTGAATCCTAGTCTATGGATTTAAATCTTATCTGCACAATATTCTGCCAAGAGTTAGTTGTGATATTAACTTATCACATTTGTAGATAAAATCCAGTTATATTCTTTCAGAAAAGGAATTTCACACTGTTCTGTTTTTGTTGCTTTGTTTTGCAAAATTCAGACTGGCACTGCTCAAGCCTTCTTATCTCTTTTATTAAAAACCTCTTTATTGTTTTCCTTTTCTCTAACACAGAATTGAATTGTATTGGCAACAGTATATATTAAGTTTTGGAACAACAATATCTAAACCTAAAATTTTATAAATATTGGGAGCTCTCAAAGATCTGTATTCATAGTTAACTTTCTAAAGAGTCTGTTGGCTTCTTAAATTTCTAAAAAGGCTAAAAATCACAAGAGCTTTAGAAATTTTAAGACTTGTTATATGCCATAGGAAATGAAGACAAAAAATATATTTTAGCAAAGTGTTCTTTGTAGAGAACTGGATAGTTTTCAAAGGAATTTGACTGTGTTCTTAAACCTTCTGTTTAAAGTCTTTCACAGTCCTTAAATGTGTTGAAAAGTAAATGAGCCTGGAGTAAGAGATCCAGTCAAGAGAATTTAAACAAATTGATTTGATTTCTCTTTTTTATTTTGCTTCAACCATAAAAATGTGGGTGATGGTGTCAGAAATCAAGAGATAGCACAGAGTAGTCAGCAAATGGTCATTTGATGCTTTGAAATATCTCTCTTACTCTATTTTTTTAAAAAAAGAATTAAATGTGATCAGATAATTACTTTGATTCTTTGATTGTAAAATATTATCACAAATCATCTTTCTCAAATGGTGCACTTTGTATTAATTCATAGTCCCAGAAGTAAGAAGTTACTTTATTTTGAAGATAGCTTAATATGAACACCAGTATCTGTGTTGGGTTTTATCAACTATTTTCCAGTTTGGTTAAAAAGACAATTGGTCTTTAAAACCCCTCACCTCAATACAGCTGTGCAGCCTAGGGTGGGGGGTGGGTTATTAAAAAAAAAAAAAAAGACCAATGCATTAATGCTTCTGTATTAGGAGTGATCATGCTTTACACTCACACATTTTTTAATGAAAAGCTTTGCTTAGCCATTCAGTTACAAATCTACATGCTTTCAGAGGTACATCTTCACAACTTGACACATATTTCACCAATGTCCACCAAAGCTCAGGCCCACCATACTATCACCTCCACCTCCTCTATCTCTTCTCTCTCCCACCAATCCCTCCCTTCTGGTCACAACCATGCCTTTCAGAGCCTAAGAATTATTTTAGTGATTTTTGCAGATTTGTTTTCTTTGGTTATTTATATTCCACAACTGAATGAACACTTTCATCTTTTTAAATAGTTGGGCTGTATTCCATTGAGCATCTCTACCACAATTTCTTTATCCAGTAGTCTGTCAATGGTCATTTAGGTTGATCCCATGTCTTGGCTATGGCTTCATCTACCTTTGTGGTGTCTTTAATCTTCTCTCATATATGTTCTTACCTATCATTTAATTTCACCCTATAGACTCCTTTGGGAAGTTGTTTGATACCTTTTTACGGTTGGAGGGACCAAAACACATACACTTGCACAACGTTATCATCTTGCCTGAAATTACACAACAGGATAATAGTAAAATCAGATCAAGGCTCTTCAAGGCTGGCCAGGATTTTTCCTCCCTTAGGAGCTGGAAGCCCATTAAATGCTGTTGCAGTTACAGTAAGTATTTGCAGACAGCCCTACATAAATCTTACTAATATTAATGTTATCAACACCCATAGATCTATTTTAAGGTGCTCCAAGGTGACAATCTGCCCACACACATTTTTTTTTTTTGTTTAGGTATTTTAATCATTCATAAATATCTAGCCAACATATTTCATTAAATATGGATTAGTCAACATATTAGAATTATTACTACCTATAGCTATCACTCCTGGAACTCCTGGCCTTTCATTAAGGACCCCAAAACTGCTAACATAATATAAATTAAATCAGATTAGTTTAAAATGGTTGCTGGTATGATATAATAACTTAAGATTCCAAATGTATGTTTCACTCTTTCTTTTTTAAAGGTTTATTTTATATATTACATAGAAAAACTGGAGTGTAGTCTAGAGGTGTAAGGATGAGAAGATTCACCAGAGACAGAGTAGGGAGCAGAATAGGTGAATTTACTGAACTACACTGCCACAGGGTGCAGCAGGTAAGACAGGAGAGGTCTATTGCATCATACATGGGTCAGCTCCCTGGCCAGGGCTTAACCTCAGCTAGTCCTTAGCCGTGACAGTGCTGAGGCTAACTCCTAGACCGGCCCTGCTTCATTCTTTATAAATTCTTTAAATATTACTACCCATTAGCAATAAAATGTACTTATAAGAATATCACTAATCCAGTCTTGCAAGCAAGAATTACTTGTCAGTTTACACTATGTATATTCATAGAGTAATACTACTTCTAAAATCCAAGACAAAGTGACTTCAGCTTTCATGGCAGATATACATTGACACTCTTTCACCAATTCTAGGTCTTTCAGCAGCCAAAGAACACTACAAAAACAGGAAACAAAAAAATCATAGCTTCCTTTCTTGTCTCTACTCTCAGACAAACATGACAAGTATAAATCTCACTCCGCTGGTATAAATCTACAAGATGCTGAAGAAAGAATTCAAAGACAAATAAATGAGAATAGTATTGTAATCTGGGATTGGAAGGCTGAACATGCTAAGGATGGCAATTCTCCCAAACTGATCTACAGAATTAATGGGATTTAATAAAAACTACAGTAGGATTTTGGGGGGCGTATAAGTGGTTGAGTCTAAGGTTTATATGGAAACATAAAGGGACCAGCATAGCCACAATATTTTATAGGTATTGTGCCGCCCAATTGAAAGCATTACAATAAAGCCACACTAGTCGAAGTGGCAAAGTGATAGACACAAAAGTCAATAGGACTAAACAGTCTGTAGATGTAGCCGATAGCCATAGGTGATTGATTTCTGACAAAGATGCAAAGACAATTCAGTAGGGTCATATTAAACTTCCCAACAAATGGCACTGGAAAAAGTGGGCACCACATGTTAAACAGTGAAACGACCTAAATTTTGCATTAGAAAAATTAACTTAAACTGTATTGCAGAGGTAAATGTAAAATATGGGGCTATAACTATTTTAGAATAAAACTGGTGAGAAACTTCATAACCTGGAGTTAAGCAAAGAGTTCTTAGACATGTCATTAAAAGCAAGATTTTTAAAACCGATAAAAGGGGACATGGCTCTGATTTTATTCCCAGACTTGATGTTGCTACTTTTTGTTTGCTAAAATCTTCCACAATCCTATCAAGCACAGACTCTTGGGATTCTGCTTGGGATTCTTTCAACTCAATAGCTATCAACGGTGACACGGTAAGAGTGGAGTGGATTGTAGGAGCAGTTCCTACCATGAGGAGTTGTGATTGGTTAAGTTTATTTTATTGCCAAATATTTCTTTTTAAAAATTGATCCAATGAGCACATGGGCAGAGTATCTGATCACAGCTTCTACAGTACTGGCATGCCTAAATGCAGATGTTCTCGTAGGATAAGGATAGCAGCCTTATAAGAGAGAAGGATGTCACCTCTTTCATGGAGCAGAGTCATGATCTTGGTTCTCATGTCCACTCTCTAACCCCCTGTCCATAAAATATGGGAACTGTGGCTTCTTGCCCAGCTGGAAGGATCTCTGCTTACAAGAAAGGCTGTGTTGGGGAAGCAAAGGTGTCCAGGCTATTATGAAAGCTTGGCCAAGAGCCCTGCCTATTGTAGGATTTCTGTCTTTGTGCCCAGTGCATTCTCTGCTCAAAGGCTGTTTTGTGCTGATGGGACATTTGTTGCTGGCAGAGGCAGGAGGAAGCCAGCGGGCTTTCTTCAGCCCCACAGACCTAGCTGACAGTCACATGTTTCTGGCAGATGCCCACTTTCACATCAGATGTTTACCATCTGGGACAGTTTGCTTAGAAATCCAGTCAACCACAAACATGCCTCCTGGCCATCGGTTTCTGCATCCAGGGGACCCTCTGTTGTGGGCAGATTCCTCCTGGTGGGTCACTGAAGATGAGTTTCCTGAGCAACCTGTGGCTGAGCTCAGGAAAGGAAGGTAGTGATGTAGTCCATCACAGGCCACTTTGCCAGGGGAGGGAGCTGAGGCTCAGGGCTTTTATGTCCTTTATGTTTCTCTGGGGTAACAGGACTCATGGGTTTAGAGTAAGCTGAGGGGAGCATCATGGGGAGTTTTGCTTATTCTCATTTATTTCTCTATACCTCATCTTGTCACAGAGATCTGGGAGTAGACAGATTTGGGAGTGGGCAACATAAAATAATAAAAAGAAAGAGGTGACGTCCTTCTCTCCTATAAGGCTGCTATCATTATCCTACGATAATAGGATAAATAAAATAAATAAATAATAAAAAGAATAAATAATAAAAAGAAAGTGAATTGGAGCAAAGGAGAAAGAGTGGGAGAAATGTGAAGGTTTGTAGGGGTAAAATCAGAGCCCAGGAGGTGTTCTCCTGACGCTTCATAAAACTGACCTAACACAGGTGTTTACTGTCTTTCTTTGTGAGGGGGTGGGCGGGTCACAAATACTCCCTCCCGCTGACCCAGGGAGGTAGGGTTCAGCTCTGGTGCTACTTCTCTCCTCCCTCACTTTCTCTCCTCCCTCCCTCCTGACCCTGCTCTCACAGGAGGAAGTGAACTGCTGATTGTTCCTCAGCTGAAGGAAGCTGCCCTTGGTGAGCCTCTGGAATATGAGGTCAGGAGCGGCCAGGGCGAGGGTCTGCTATTGGTGAGCCGACCCAGCGGCCCACAGAAGAAAGCCAAGCTCCCAGAGGGACGTATGTTTTATAAAGGATGCTCAGTTTCTTAGGCAGTGGGAAGCCTGGGGTTTGTGGTGTGGGGGGAGGGTGGGCAAGGTGGAGAGGAAAGGATGCTGGCAGGGCCACCTGGAGAAGTCTTAAATTCCACAGATTCAAGACAGAATTCATCTCCCCACCTTCTCCAGCACCAGAGTCAGGTAAGGGAAGCAATATCTATTCTGGTTGAGAATATGCAGTTGTCCTAACCCTTCTTTCCCTCAACCACCCAGGCACCAAGAACCAACACTTCCCCTTCCTGCTGGCACCAGTCCACCTCTCCGTTGTCCCTTTGTAGCAGTTCCCCGGCTGCCCTTCAAGGCACGACCCCTAAAAAATACAGTTTTCACGCATAAGAGTGTGAGTTACCTTTTAACAATCCATATTCCTACTTTGGTTCTTAGCCTCTCATTGCACAGAGTTCCTGAAAACAGAGCCTGTATCCCTCTCTTGGTGAAGCTTTGTAATAAGTAGGTGTCTCGCTGAATGCTAGGAGCAAGAACTTCCACTGAATGATGTACATTTGAGACACTGGCCCTCCGTACTTTACATCTGATCTTATTTAATCTTCACAAACTCCTGAAACACCATTTTACAGATGAAGGCACATAGGGCAGTTAAATGTGTCGGCCAGATTAGCTTGTCAGTAAATGATGAAAGGAAACCTCACCTTCCCACTTTCTAGCACCCCGCTTTGATGGTTGTGCCAGGAGCACATACCTGACAGGTACCTTAGCCCATTTGTTCCTTGAAGCAATCCTGGGAAGCAGGGAAGTCAGTGAATATCATCCTTATTTGGCAGATAGGAAAACTGAGCTTGAGAGGTGGCTGTTCTCTAATTACTAGCAGTACTGACGATCTCGACGATGCTCCCCCGAGAGGCCAGCACTCTCTGGACAGCATGCTGACCATGCAGAGAGTTGTCTCCATGGATGGTATGCGCCATGGTATGGGCCATCGCACAGGAGCTCACCTGAGAAAGGAGGCTGGCTAGATTCCAGGGGGCTTTCAGAGGGCAGAAGGCCGGGGCGAAGAGGGCTCAGCTCACAGCTGTCCCTTCCAGAAGCAACCTGCTGGGACAGAAGGTTAAATCACACATGGCATTGTACCGACAATACAAGTATGATGCCTACAGCCACTGGCACCTCCCTAAGGGCCTGATTTTCCAGGTGGTAGTTCCGAGCTCCAGCCTGGTGTCCTCTGGGTACAGCAGCGCCTTCCAGGGAGGCACCACTGGCTGATTGACCTCAAGGGCCTTTGAATGGCATCTTTCTTCTTTTTCTGGGGGAAACGTCTACATTATTGGCTCCCAGTGTTTGCTCTCAGGGCCCCTTTCACTCTTACAAGTTATTTGCCATCTTAGAAATTAAAATGACATTAAATATTTAGGCCCAGGACTAGCTCACCTCCTGATCCTGTCCTGGCCCAGACCAGAGCTGTATTTAGAGTTGCAGGGACTGCTGTAACGTCTTGCCTTTAACTAGGACATGGCCAGGGAGAACCTGTACCCCTAAAAACACGAGTCAGTGGTGAGGCCTTGAGTCTGAGGCAACATGGTTTCTGCAGTTAAAATTCTAATTCATTTAAAAATAAAATGATAAGCTAATACATGTAACAAAACTAATATTTTTAAAATAAATAACTACTTTTCCAAAGCAAAAAGGACTTTATGAAGAATGGCCCTTTTGCATTTATGAACTACCATTAGTGCCAGGATTTAGAACTTAGCTTCATAAGTCATGATTTTGCAAGAATTCCACCCAAAGCATCTGATTCCCTTCCCCCTCAGCACTAGATTATATTTAGATACATTTTAATGGATTTCTTTGGATGCTTAATGCCAGCATCTACACTTCCAATTAATGAACTGTCAACTTTGCAGTTCCTGCAGGCAAATGGATTTACCTTCCAAAATGTGCTTTAGCCCATTCTAATTAATGACATGACCTTCAGCAGTGGGAAATGGAAGCTTCTAGAAGAGGGAGGATACACATCTTTCACTTACCTGCATGCCGTGGGTGGCTGCCAGAGCCAGCTCTGAGCTGCAGCAACTGTCAGCAATAGGGTCAGAAACCAGAGCACTTGAGAAAGACGTGTGAGGACACAGAAGAGGAGGAGAAAGGGAGGGAATTTGTAAGTCATGAGTGATTTTTATGTGACGGGGACTCCTAAACACACCAGCTGACAAAATAGCTGCCATTCCGCTCTTGGGGACCAGCTTTGAGGAAGCCTCTCTGGCTGTTGCTGGAGGCCTCCCCTAAGCCCTCCAGCCTCCACGAGCCTGGGGAGTGAGTCTCCCCTTCGGGGGGGCTGTGGCAAGAACTGATGCCTGCAGACCCCTGTCTGAGGAGGAGGCCGGTGTCCTGTGGCCCCTGTCATCATGCACCCCACTGACCTCCCTGAGTGTGTGTAATTTTTCTTACTCATCTTTTAAAAAATAATTTTATTATTTCTTGTGGGAAAGTACACCTACGTAAAATTTACCTTCTTAGCCATTTAAAAAAGGATTTATGCATACAGAACTGGGGTACAGGCCAGAGGTGTGTGTGGGGTGTGAGGATTCACCAGAGATAGAGCGGCGAGCAGTTCAGGCAGATCACCTGAAATACAACACTGAGGCGAGCAGCGGGCAGGTCAGGAGAGGTCTGCTGTGCCATGTGGGTCACCTCCCTGGCTGGGGATCAAACTTGTGCTGCAGTGGCTGTGATAGCTTCATAGTGCGATGCTTTAACCCATTGCGCCTCCAGGGAGGATCCTTCTTAGCCATTTTTAAGCATACAATTCAGCAGCAATCAGCACATTTCACACTGTTGTGTGACCATCACTACGAACCAGTTCTGGAAACTTTCATCTTGTAAACTGGAACCCTACACCCAGTAAAAAGTAATTCCCCTTCCCACCATGTCTTGTAACCAGCACTTTACTTTTTGTGTCTATGAATTGATTAGGCACCTCATATGGGTTGATTCACACGATGTTGTCTTTTAGTGATTGGTTTAATTCATTTAGTATAACGTCTGCGAGTTCATCTTTGTTGTAATATGTCAGCATTTTTTTCTTTTTTAGGGAGGCATAATATTCCATCACATGTATATACTACATTTTGTTTATCCATTTGTCTACTGATACACACTTGGGTTGCTTCTATTTTTGACTACTATGAATAGCACTGTTACAAATGTAAGTGAACATATGACTCTTTGAGGCACTGTGTTCAATTCTTGTGGACCTATACCTGGAAGAAGAATCATTGAGGTGAATGGTAATTGTACTTCTAATTTTTTGAGGAACTGCCATATTGTTTTCTTAGTGCTTCACCCTTTTACCCTGCCAGTAGCCACAAAGTTCCCAGTATTTCCACATCCTTGTTAATGCTTGTTGCTTTTTACTTTTTTGAGAGTAACTATCATTTTGGGTTCTCACTCATCACTGTATCCTTCACAAAGTACATGATGTAATGCCTAGTTTAAGGGAAGACTGCATTTTGCAGTTCTTTAAACCTATTAACACAATGCACTTCTGTTGGAGCCAGAGGGTCACCACTGACTGGTGTGACAATGAGGTTTCTGTTCAACTCACCTTCCCTGCTGGACCAAGGTTTACTATCTCAATTGCAAATCAAAGCCCTGCCATCAGCTTTGCCTCCAGGGCAATTTTGTCCCTACAGCTTAATCCTGCTCTCTGCTCGCAACACTGGTTCTTGCTGCTAATTTGTTTCCCTTTCTTTAGGAGGGAGGGCCCCTGGGAGAGTTCCCCCTACTTCCTACAAACAAAAAAATTCCCCAAAGAACCCTTCAAGGTCTAGGTGTTCTGGAGTGAACAGGGGTGATCCACGAAGTATCAATGATGTCATTAGACTAAAGATTGATTCATTTGAGGAACTGAAAGATTATGTTGATCACTATCACCACTTGGTCTAAGGAAAGCTGAGGCAGAGAGACTTAATGGCTGGCACTGGCAGCGTTCTGACTAGACCCCAGGCCCCGGATTCCTCGGAAATCCCCCTGTAGATGCTGAGATGCTTAGGTGGCTCTGGGAGTGGCTTGTGCTTGTTGGTTAGTATCTACAGCCTGGGAGGCCAGCTAAGTCTTGGGACCAACGTCCTGGGGCCAATAGGGCACTCAGGAATGGCACATGGCATCATCACAGTACTCGCCCCACTCTTTTGCTGCAAACAAGCACCTGTGGTCTTATTTTTTCAAGAAAGCCTCCTTCTAGGCATCTAGAAAAGTCACAGTTATGTTTTTGCTTGGTGAAATTGAATTTTTAAAAATTCCTCAGCTTTATTGAGATATAATTGACACTTGATGGGGTGCTTAGTTAATGTTATGTGAAATAAGAATATTTTTTTTATAATAGTTTATTTTTACATCATTTTGTACATTTTTTTTTTCATCTCAATTGTAATCCCCGCGGGTTTCCCATCACCAAGTCACCCGTGTGCCATCACCATAATCCCGTGCATTTCCCTCCCCACCCCCCCGTTTTTGATCCCATTCCCCACTCCACCCTCACAAAATGTCTCTGGTATGTGACTGTTCATTATTCTTGAAATAAGAATATTTTTAATGTTGGACAATGAGGAGCAGGAAGAAGCATTCCACCATCGCCCACATGTTCATTGTGGGCCTTCCCTTGTTGACATATCAGTGGCTTCTCAGGTAGGCGGGAAAGCCCAAGATCTGGAAAATTCTCTCTTGTATCCACTCCCTTGGGAATTTACAATGGCTATCAAATTACTAAATACTGGTGACCCTGCAGCAGGTAACCCAGTTAAGCCACAATGTCCACATTCATTTCATCACAGTGACTCCTACTAACATTTGGGAAGGCTGAACTGCATCTTTTCACTTGGGAAAGAATGTCCTTGTGAGAACTTTTTGTGAAAGTGGGAACTCATTGTTAATATGAACAAGCTGGGGGGGGGGGCGGGTAACACAACAGGGAAGAAAGTTAGAGCAGCCTTGCAAATGCATTGAGAGGAAGAAGGTACCATCTGGAAAGACTTGAATGCCAGACTAGCAGCACTGGACTAGAGGAGGAAGCAGTGGGTCAATGGGCCTCCTCCTGAGAGACATGAGTCCTGCAAATAGTTGCCCACAAAAGCATTCCACAGCTGTCTCCATCTCCTAGCTAGTAGACTAGGTAGCTGGGTCTCTGTTGTCCTTAGGCCAGTTTAGGCCAGCAGTTGTCAAACGGCAGCATGCATTTGAGTAATCCAGAGAGCTGGTTCAAACGCACCATGCTGGGCTCTCCAGAACATGAGAATGTGCATTTCTAACTAACCTGAGGTGATGCCAATAGGCTGGTCTGAGCACCCTTTGAGTAGTCCTTCAGGAACAGTTTTGTTTCTGACCCTTTGTCCACCAACAGTTTCTGCCCTGGTGGACATATAGAGGACATAGAGGATGGGGAGATTTGAAATGGAACTTGAGAGAAAGATGGTTGCTGCCCGCTTTCTCACTCATGAGAGTCTGTTTCCTCTCAGAAATGTCTTGGTGCTTGGACAAGGTCAGGGCTTGAAACTCCAATGTTAGAAGTGTCTGGGTGGCCACTGAAGATGAATGAAGCAAGCTTGGGCCCAAGCTGAAACTGAGCTCATGCCAGCTGGTGCCATGCTAGTGTGTGGGGCCCATTGACCAAGTATCACTGTCACTTTCCTATAGGTGGAGAAACAGGCTCAGTGAGCATAGATGAAGGGTTCAAGGCCTCTCAGCTGATGAGCGAAAGACCCCAGATTCCAATTTAAGGGTTTTACCCCACAAGTTTAATTCTTTCCTCTATGCAAATTATCTCTGAGTTCATCTCAGCCCTAGGTCATGGCAGCAACCTTTATAAAGGTTTTGTGGGCTGGGGAGAAGTGTGCAGAGCCCTCCTGGAGACCTGGAGCATTTATATTTTCTACTTTTTCTATTTTTCTGAGGCAGAGCCAGAGGCACAAACTCAGGTGAAGGAAGGTCTAGGTTTGCTAAATGCGCTTAGTTATGCTCTATCAGGTTTAACTCCTCCTGTATCTCTATTTCTAGCTCTTACTTTGTTGCCTTCCTAGGAACTAATCAGCCCTTAATTGGGAACAGAAATGCAGCCTCTTGTCTGAGTAACAGGATGACAAACCAAGATAAATGAGAGTTAGGCTTGCATGCGCTTGGGCTTCTGCTAATGAAGCAAGTACAAGCTGGAAATCTGCAGCCCATTTAAGGAGCTGCCCGTTACCACTGGCAGCACACGGGGCAGGCCTGCCTGCCTTTATATTTGTGGCAGCATCATGCTCCCAATGTCTGTCTCAGATTCCCAATCAGCCCTTTTTAAAACCTAAGAATAAGTCACTCCAAATGTCTCTGGTGTCTCATCATGCAGACCGCGAGGCAGCATTAGAGAGAGCAGCCTCACACATTCAACCCACCTGTAATTCATAACTGAGGATGCTAATAAGATAGGAGAGATTACATTTCTTCATAAACATGCAGACTTATTTTAGACTGTGTTTTGCTTCGACACCATTTGACTTTTTGGGGAATATAGGGTAAGTTGAACTTCCTTTCCTTTCCATACAGTGTTTCCAAATAGGGAATGAGGAAGAGAGCACAAGGACATCAATGTAAAGTTAAAAGAATTATTAAAATTAATTGGTAAATTTTTAGAATTAATAAGTGAGTTAAAAAAGTCCTGGAGCTACAATAAATGTGGCATTTCATGTAAATGTGAACTCTACTTCTTTATACAAATCCTAGGAAAAACA